>NC_091128.1:135471821-135634321 GCF_040183065.1 Periplaneta americana
TCTGCATATTTAAAGGACAGAATTAAAATTCTTTCAATCATTTATTATCATAATACACTGCTCTCTTAAATTGACTGAACATATTTGGAATTAAATCAATAGCTTTCCCAAAACATGCTATGAAATGTTTCATATAAAACAATTTTTTTTCTCGAAAAGGAAGCAAAAACGAGCAAAATTATTGTATTAAATTTTTTTGTTTGAAATATCTCAATATCACCCTGAAATTAATGACATTACTTACAGTTCAACCTGAATACATTTATATCGCATAATAGTTTCCCATCAAATAAATACAGATGAATGCATTATCTTCTAGAGTAGGTGCTCAAAATGACAACTTCCAGTTTGGTTAGGGCACTGCACGGTTGCAATATGGACTGTCACTTTCTGTGTAAGATTCCTGAGGTTGCTTGAGTGACATCACAAACGAAGATCTTTGCCCGAAATTCCTCTCAAAGGAGGAATGCCTGACTATGTGGCATTGTAATGACAATTGCAGCATATTAAGCTGAACATGGATTCCCAATTTTACATTAGTTTTTAACCCATCTAGCAATCCTTGAAGTTTGTTTGCCAATGTATATTTTATGCAAAGATGCACACAAGAAATTAGTAGGTCAAATGCATACAGTTTTCCGCTTTATATGATTTTTCGCATTTACAAAATATAAATCAGTAACTGGATCACAAATGTTACGAAAACTCTGAGGAGTTATATGTGGTAAAACAATTAAAACATTGATCTCAGCAAAAGAATAAGACACTCGTAAAAAATAATAGGTAAAATAGTCACAGACAAACAGGTTCAGTTAATAACATGGTTATACTTAAGATAATGGTTAAATATATTAATAAGAAGGGGATGATAATAAAATTTATATGTGACCTGAAGTGTTGTTTAGCACAAATGACAAAACAGAGATGACTAAATTTTGTAAGAATGGCAAATTATTAACTTAGTTTTTATTACAGTCTTTTGAGAAGATTAATTTTAATCTTGTAAATATTGAATTTTAAAGAATATAGGTACTCATATTTCATAGACTCTTAATACTTCACAGTTAACAGAGTACATACAGGGTTTCATATGTTACGTGGAAAACAATGTAAAATCATAAGATTTCACAAGGTGAAATTAAAAAATATAATTGAAAATTACAATTTTCTTTCAAGTAATCATTAAAAATATGTAACAATAAAAGATAACTTAACATGAAACAAAATGTTTAGAAATAAACAATTATTAAAAGAAGCAAGATGCCCAAGAAAGAATTCTGGGAGAACTACAGTGTATGAGTAGTGACAATACAATCCATGGTGCTGAAACGAATTTTCACAAATTTAAGAATAACAGGAATGAAAATAAAGAAGACCTAACAGCAGCTCTCTCAACTTCTCTATGAAAGATTCTTTCTTTATAAGCATTGTTCAGGTTTTCTCAATTTGCTTTATATTTTTAGAGTGTTTATGATTTATTAACATAATACTTGTTAAAAGATTTTGCAACAATTCTGTTATTTGTTAAAATTTTATTGTTGTAAAGAATTGGTGTTTTCGAAGACATTCTATCATTCTTTATACTATTCAAGAACTGGTGAACCTTTAGGCCTATCATTCTGTTCTGTAATTTACATTTTCTATGAGGTTATTAACAATTTTTTTGGACATATTTATTTCTTTCGCTAATTTAGCTACTTTTTTCCTCCAATCTTCAACATCACTTCCAATTTTTGTACTTTCTTACCTCTATTTGTATTTCGTTTTTCTTTTTAATGCTTGTAAATTCTCTGACCAGAATGATTCGTAATTCCTCACTTTTCCTCTAGGAATACACTTTTTGCTGTATCTAGTATTATTTTACACATGGATTTGTTTACTTTGTCTGTACTGTCTGATTCATCTATAATCATTTTTGGCAGCTGATTTTCCAGAACTGTAGTATATTTCTCCCAGTTGACCTTTCTAAAATTCAATTTATAACCTTGACTTTTCTTTTTTGATTTCTTTGAATAGATCCCTGTCTGAATAGTACTAATAATAAATAGCTCTGTGTTCAGATTCAGAGTCTTCTAGTATCTTCTTACTAACATTTTGAAATATGTCCACAGTCACCAACAGCAGATTGGGATTCATACTTGACCCATATGATGTATAAAGGTGGGAGAATATCTTCATACAAGTTCTAAAATCGTGGTGTTCAAGAGGTCCTCTATTTTTCAATCATATTCACTGGACTTGCTGTATCCCCATCTTTTAGAATGAGATTGAAATCTCCCATAATAACAATTTTTGTTCCATTTTTAATTAATCAAGGTTGGCTGGTTGGGTGGTTGCTTATGCTTGGCGTTCTGGAGTTCTTCCATTTGCCTTCTTGCTTCCCAGTATCATAATGACAGATCTATAGTTGTTAAATTTTTATGCTCGACCATGCCAAAATGTAGTAATTATACACCTGGCAGAAGCCCTTCAATGCACCTCATTAAAGTACACCTATTCATTATAGTTCAGTTGTACAGCCAATGAGAAATCACCATTGTACCATTATAAAACCGCAAGTATTGATTATTATTATTAATGCAATCAAAAGACAATTAGAGAAACATCACGGAGGCTGGAAATCCAATACTGTTGCAGAAGATTATGTTCTGTTACTATAATAATTAGCGTTAATTGTAAATAATATTCAAATAAATTCAATTTATCATCTCGTTTTTCAATTCTAAATCAATTTCCAGGTTATATCAATATTAATGTTCATGTTATTCTCTAGATTATATCAAGGTCAATGACATTCGTCCCTAGGAAAAAATCAATACTTTTGCATCTGCGCACATCTCACAATTTAGGTCAGTTCCGCTCTTCACTTAGATAACCATAACATGAATACTTAAGCATAAAAAGTCGTATGAAACTTGCCTATAATGGTAATTAAGACGCTCGTATGAAAATTATGAAACTCACTTGCGTTCGTTTCATAAACAAACATACTCACGTCTTAATTACTACCATTATAGGGTCGTTGCATAATGTACTATTACAGTTCTTGAGGTGTATCATATCCATTATAATATTATCTTCTTTACAAAGTAAACAATTCGAAGTAGGGAAAAAAAAAATCAATCAAGGTTTGGGATATTGTTTGATGGATTGCAGACTGTAGACTTTGCTTGTTGTGTGCCAGATTTCAATTTTGATTATTTGTATTTTATCAGTATCCCCATTTTTTTTATAATACGGAAAATCGATGTGAGTGTGCTTTCAGTCCCTATCAGAACTCCACTACTAATTTGTCTAACTTTGGGAAGAAGATGCAATGTATAACCTTTGAAGTTAAAATATTTTAAATGGTCTTCTATCAGCAGGGCCAGGTTTTTTTGTTATTAACAATAAACGCAAAATGTAACAGACAGATGCAACAAGAAGTATATGCACGATTTATCACAGAATGTGACTGATTTATGACTGTAATTTTGTCGCATTTTTTTCGCGAAAATCTTCATTTTTACGATAAAAACGAAAAAAATTACATTTTTGTTAAAATTTATCTTTAAGAAATATATTCGTTTTGAAGATGTTAACCGCAAAGGAATGAGAAATAATTTTGAAAGTATATTTACCTGAAAGTCTATTACTCTCTTTTATGAGCTCCAGGACCATTGATGACTGGGTTTTCCTGATCCTTTGGAACATTTCGTTTATTTAGAAATACATTCGTTTTTAAGTTATTATTAATTGCAAGAGTAATGGAAATCATGACTGCATGAACTTCTATTATTCTCTTGGTTTCCCTCTTCGCCTCCACGATCATTGTCACCATTGGTTTTCCAGTCTCCTAATCTGCAGGCGACTGTCCAGCTCAACAATGTTAACACAATTCAGATGAGGTGGGGTAAAGCAAAAATGTTGTTGTTGTTGTTTTCTAATGCCAGGCGTTTGACAATAAAGTCATTTGACCTCTTGCACTCCAATATTTTTCAAAGATATTATCATGACCAGCCACTGAAGCACAGATTTTGAGGTGTTCCGAATCCATTTCTTGGTTTGAGTTGCACAATGGGCAGTTAGGAGACTGATATATTCAGATTCTATGCAGGTGTTTGGCCAAACAATCATGGCCTGTTGCCAATCTAAATGCAGCTACAGACGATTTTCGTGGTAAATCGGAAATTAACTGTGGATTTTGATGCAGAGAGTTCCATTTTTTCCCTTGGGATTGAGTTATCAAATTTTGTTTGTTGAAGTCTAAATATGTAGATTTAATAAATCTCTTCACAGAGTAATACGTAAAGCAAAAATAAATGTAGAATTAAATAACATTTCCAAGAAAACACTAAGGGGGTGTATTTCTACATTTTTGAGAAGTTGAGAACTACTTCAGGTAGCCCTACTTGGTAGGAAATATCAGTAGTTTCCGTTTTTCTGACCGAGATGGGGAGAAATCGTGAAGTTAGTGTCACTTCTCGGGCTAACAAATTCAAGAAACATGGTTTCGTGCCAAATAGTACTAATATATTACTGTGTAAACACTGTAATACAAGAGTTGAGTGGGAAGGTGTAATTCATGTGAAAAACATATTCAAAGTAAAGGGCATTTAAATTGTATTCAGCTAACAAGTGCACAGGATTATGCTCTGAAAAGATAGTGCAATATTGAAGAAAGTCTTCAAACACAAAAAAAAGTGAAAGAAGAAAAATACGAGTTCGT
This sequence comes from Periplaneta americana, assembly GCF_040183065.1. Lineage (NCBI taxonomy): Eukaryota > Metazoa > Arthropoda > Insecta > Blattodea > Blattidae > Periplaneta > Periplaneta americana. The sequence continues at coordinate 135,476,530 of NC_091128.1, forward strand.
AATGGACACAACGAAAATGTTTCTAAAGGTAAACGTCATTTTATAATTTGTATACTATCCTATGTAATAAAGGCCAGTTTAAAATTAATTCAAAGGAAATGTAGGATGGAAATAATAAAAAAAAAAGATTAATTATTATTTTAGGCAAAATCCCCTTATAGATAGTGAACAATTCTTTTCACAATACAATCTTGTAGTGTCAGATATGAGAAGAAGATTCCAGGCTGGTAGGTCCACAGACATAATGTCCACTTTTTATGAAGTCCATTAGAAATTGTGTCCATAAAAATTCATATCCATAATGCACTGTAAATAAGTCCACTACTAAATGTACATCTTACAGAATGTCCACGGCCTTGAATGTCCATTATGTTAAATACAGGGGCGATTTCTCAGGGCATGCTATGCTTGCTGCGCAAGCCCAATATTTTCGTAGAATGTGTATTTCTCAAAATGGCGTTATGTACATTAAAATTTATTTTGATTTTTGGAATACTGTATAGGCGTAATACCATCCGCAGGTTGCACACCGCAAGTATCGCAATGCTTGCTCGTTTCTTGGAGGTACAGGGAAGACGTAGAAATAGCGAGAATATGATGCGCACGCAAGTGCCTTCCTCCTTGGTCCGTTCTAGGCGCACATGCTTCTGTTATGTGTTGTTTGAAGCTCTGGTCCGAGAGCTACACCAACGACTATTTAACGTTACACAGACCAGTAATGACAGCGGGAATGTGCTGTGATTTGCGAGTGCAATGTAATTGTATGAGCGGAATGCCTATGTTAGCTGCTGCATGTATTATTAATTCTTGCAATGAGTTCGGAATTGTGTGTCATTGAAATCTTATTATTAAATCCATTTTCTCGAAGTTCAAGAGAAGACAGACATTATAGAGAATATGTGCGCTCGTTCAGTGCAGCTCAATACAACAATGTGCATTGGTTGGCAGGGTCGAAAAAACTAAATAAACTGATTTGTTGGCCATGTTTGTTATATTATATCAAACTTCTATATCTGATAAGGGAATATGATCCATGACTCATAATGATTTCATAATTATAAAATAAATTATTTATGTGGGTCTGTTTATTTTTATTAATTATGAATTATTATATCCTCCCATCTTCCCCTATGAATAAAAGAGCAAGCCTAACTTTCGTGGCTAGCATTCGCCCCTGGTTAAATATAACTTTAATTTAATTAGCCCTATTAATTGTATGCTGGTATTTTGTATGACAAATCTGTTATGAAAATATCTGATGTAACAGCCGAAAGTGTTGCAGAGCCTGTTCAAGACCTAACTCTGTACATTAAAAGAACTTATGTCAGAGGAATTTCAGCAAGAGGTATTCGAAGAGCTGTTCCACCTCTCTTTCCTCCAGAGGTACAGAATGTACCTTGTGCTCCTCGATGGATTCCAGAGAACAAAGAATTCTGTTGGTGGTTGGCAGAGCAAGTTCCAAAGGGCCCTTGTAACTCACCACACCAATATTTGAAAATTTATTGAGTATTTTCAAAAAGACCAGCATGATAATAAATTAATAATTAATCAGCTTCTTGGAGGAAATGTGGGTATTCGACACTCTATAAAAAAGTATTACTTTAAAAACACTGAGCAAATGGTACGAAAATATGTTACCTATAGAGTTCTACTCTTTCAGGGGCGAGCTAATGTTTTTTTGTATATATTATATTTTATATGTTACCTATAGAGAAAGAGGTGAAACTAACATATCTGAGAGCCATCTCTTACCAGCTGAAGCTCTATCCTGAAGAGGTCGATGACAATGATAATTTTGATAATTAGTTTCTGTAAATTAAACTGACCTACTATTTATACTTTCTCCATTATTGCAAAACAGGCAACATATTTGCAACCAAGACCTCTTCAAGTGATACCTCTATCCAATGCTTTTGCTTCAGTAAAGTCTCATTTTACAAACCTATGGATCAACAATTGGTTCTCTTCTGACAAAGGAAAAATTTTACAGTCTGTACAAAAGAAACCAAATGACCTGGAAATGTACAAAAACTTGTCCAGACATGTTCAAACATTTTTAACAAGAGCCAGAACAGGTCACATTGTCACTCAATTGTACCTACACTGATTTCACATTTCTGATAATCCTACTTGTCTGTGGTGTAATAATCATGATGAAGATCTGGAACACATTCTTCTATACTGTCCATCCATAAGCCACAAAAGAAGTAAATAAAAATCATCAGTATCAGTTGCAGAAGACACAGCCCTGCAGTATATATTGACTACACCCCACCTCTGGCTACTAGCAACAGGCATCTATAATGAACACGGATCAAAATACCCCTCATTTCTCGTGAAAAACAATAACTGAATAGACTACAGTGGACTATAGTGGACTTTATGTTGTCAGCAAACAGCTGGATACATTAAGAAGATTGATTGATACTTTCTCCATATTAAAATTAAATCTGTCTTAATAATAATGAATCTTTATTGAATATCACTTTTCTATTTTCATAGATATAAAAATAAATTTAATGGATTTCAATCATTTCAGCCCTCTGGACATAATTTACGTGACCCAATATGCTCAAGGACTTTGTGAATGTGGTCACATATCCGAATGAACATTATGCCTATGAACAAAAAATATTGGACGTTAAGTACTGTGGACTGAGAAAAGTGACATTTTATCTGTGGATATAAAACCAGTGGACTTAACAGCCGTGAATCGAGAAGAAGTATGAAGGAGAAAAATGTTGTCACTTGTTGTAAGTTGATACTTGATGAATGAAAATAAATGAGAAACAGATTGTTTTGTAAACAACTTTGTTTTATACTTCATTTTTCCTAATATATAACCAAGTAGGGCTGATTTAAAAAAGGTACAATTTATTATTTACTATTTTTAAGCTTTATTTTCCCATAAATGTTGCAAATACAAGGGTGGATCGGAAAGTAACACACAACAATCTTTTTCTGCATTGGTATTGTGGCAGGGATGTTGACATTTCACCGAGATATAGTTTGAAGTTTTCACTACAGACACAATTTGTTTTGCATGTGCAGCTCTAGCGAGAGAAGCGTGAACTACGCAACAAAGATGGCGTGCACGTTACTGTCATCAACTTGTGAAGAACAGCGGTGTTGTGCGATTTTTGTGGTCTAAAGGACATAACCTGAATGAAATTCACAGGAAAATGTGTGGCATGTACGGGAAAGACTGTATGGACCATTGCAACATCTCCAGGTGATGTGCATTCTTCGCAGACGGCCGTGAGAACCTTTATGATTCACCATGTTCCAGGCGGCCGGTAACATCTGCAACCCAGCAGAATGTCACAGGCATTGAACAACTGGCAGATCCAACTGCGAACCTTATCTCAGCAGTTCAACATTTCATACAATGCGGTGAATGATATTGTGTATGACACATTGAAATTTCATAAAGTTAGTGCCCGCTGGGTGCCTAAGAACCTGACAGACGACCACAAGGGCCGGCGAATGATAACATGCTTGGACCACTTAAGGCGTTACGCTGCAGAAGGACACGACTTTCTGAAAGGAAATGTCACTGGTGATGAGTCCTGGGCATACCACTAACTAAGCATGCCTCTATGGAGTGGAAACATGCTGGTTCCCCAGTAAAGAAAAAATTCAAAGTGACCTGATCTGCTAAGAAAGTGCTTGTGACAGTGTTCTGGGATATGCATGGTGTTTTGTTGATGGACTTTGCTAAACACGGGACCACTGTAAATGCTACAGCCTACATTCAAACATTGCGTCGTGCCCTTCCGTGACAAATGCCGTAACATTAATGTTGAAGATGTCGAACTTCATGACAATGCTTGCCCCCATGTTGTGGCTTCTGTTCGTGAGAAAATCAATACATTTGGTTGGGAGGTGCTCCAGCAACCACCATACAGTCCAGACCTTGCACTGTCGGACTTTCATCTGTTTGGTCCCATGAAGAAATTTCTGGCTGGCCATCACTTTGCGACCGATGCAGAAGTGTAATCAACTGTCCGCAGATGGATATACTCCAACCCAGGGCTGGGCATCGGGAGCGGATCCAGACTCTAAACGGGGACGCTTAATATTCATCTGTCACAGAATCAATGCTGTGCGGTGTTCGGCGGGGAAGAAAGGGGATGAAGAGAAATCATATGGCTCCCCGTGAGAGAGTAGAATCCGCTCTTGGTACCCAGCCCTGCTCCAACCGAATGGACTTCTATGAACGGGTATACTGAAACTGGTACATTGTTGGGAGAAATGTGTTGAGAAACTTAACACCTATGTAGAAAAGTAGCTAAAAGATGTGAGTAATTTTGTTTACCTATTAAACTTTTTTTTTAAAATGAATGTGTGTTACTTTCCGATCCACCCTCGTATTATGCCTTGTATAAAATCATTAATTGATTTAGTAACATTATACATAAGTGTATGGCATTAAAAATTATCACGAAATTACACTGCCATATTTTTAACCATAAACACGATATTTTATATATTTTTCACGAAATTAAAAAAAAAAAAAAAAATTGAACACCAAAAAAACCTGGCCCTGAGATTTTCTTGAATTCTACTAACTCCTGCTGAAACTAATATTCAACTATTAAGGAATTAATTAATTCTTTCATGGACATTTGACACTGAAGAACTGTGAAGTTCGGTCTATTTGAGAGTCATAATTAATTATGAATTTAGTAATAAAGAATTTATAATAATTGGCAAGAAAGCACATTAGTTAAGTCTATCTCTGAAATAATCAATGTGTCTAAATAACTAATATTATGAATTATGGCAATAAGAAATATGACTTACAATGTAAGACACTCAATTTGCTGGTAATCAGTAAAGTTTGAAGAATCACAATGATTTTAAAGGGTATTGAGAGAATCTCCATCTCATCTTACCCGTGCCCTTGTTCTGTGACAATCTTCAACTGGAAATCAACAGAGTTATGACTAAGAGGCTTCCATTTCAAAACCTCGGAACAACGACCTGCCACATATGGCTGAAAATGATAAGAAACATTAAATCAGTGATTATTTTTGTTTTATATATGGCTTATAATAATAAAATATTTAATGTTTACATGAACCTAAGTTACAATAAGCTGATTATCATTATAACTTCCTTACTGTGTTAATATTATAAAAATTATCTGGCTGACTAGTTTTGGCGTGGTGTCTGTCATTGTCCAAAGCCTAGTGAGGTCCCGCGCTATCTTCCGGTTTCCAGTTGTGGTGAGGTGTGTTCATGATTGTGTCGAAAAGGATGTGTGTTTTGATATTCAGTCGAGTGTTCAGGATGTGCTGTGGGTGTGTTTTTGTATGTTTGTAAATTTCATATTGTTCTAGAGCAGGGATGAGACGATATTAGCTCCCAATCATGGTAGAAGAGCTCGACCTTGATCATGAGCACATAGCGCATTCACTACATAGCGTCGTAATGTAGACACAGGGATGTACATGCACATGCAGCGAAGAAAGGCAGCAATTATTACAATAACTTGCGTTACTAAATTTCTAGCTATGTAATAGGGCTAATTATTCAGTTGTTTAATATACATGTACATATATAAACAAATCGCAAAGGGAAGGGGTTTTTTAGGAACAAAAAAGAGAAATATGAAAAGTTAATTGTATGTAAACCATTTTCTTGTTAAAAGCAATTATTTATTATGTAAATACTTCACTTCATTGGTTAGGAGAAACTAATAGGGTCTACCTGCTCGACGTGTGTGATCTCTAAGTATTTTTGAGTATTTGTTGAAAAAATAATAATGACAATATTGATTGAAATAGAGCATATTGATTGTGTGATTGTGAAAATGTAGTCCTTAGTCGTGATTATGTAATGAGTTTTCTTAAAGTGATTTGTGAGATGCACGTAACACGAAAAAACAAATTGATTAAATTAAGATATTGAGAGCCATCGTAATTTTTGGGGTCAATCATTTAAGGGGATATGTATGATTTTTAAAACTTCCACAATTTTCGGCCAAAATTTGTGAAATTTAAACTATATAAACAGATCTATAATAATATCTATACAATATTTGGTGCAATTAGATCTAATAGTTTTGAAATTATATTGTTAAGTATATTTTATATTGATGTTACTAAAAAAGCTCCTTGCATAAAAGTTTTCAAAATGTTTAGTTCATATTTGCTCAAAATCTTGAAAATAGTTATTGGAATAAAAATGAATTAGCTTTCTGGTTTTTTTGGCTGAATGTATAGTATTTTCAAACCCATATCACAGCCATAACCAAACCACATACCAATTCAACCTACACAGAACACATCACATAATCCAAACAAAACTACATAGACAGGAAAATACTACACATCCAGCCAAAAAACACTCAACTGAATTTCAAAACACCACCCTTTTCGACACAATTATGAACACACCCCACCACAACAGAAAACCAGAAGATAGCACGAGACCTCACTAGGCTTCGGACAATGACGGACACCATGTCGAAACTAGTTAGCCAGATAATTCTTATAATATTAACACAGTGAAGAAGTTATAATGCTACTCAGTGATTAATCAAGTGATGAAAGTGTGTATCTTACAGTAAATTGTTTTCGATTTTAGCATATGACAGTAATATTCATTATAAATACAAACAGGCCCAAATCTAGTATGACCTCGAATATAACACGAATCTAAGTTTTCAGATGTTCTATATAGGAAAATAAAGATATTTTTATTTGTTTATTTATGTGTCTATAACAAGGAAAAGCTCCAATTACAACAGACAGTACAAATAGTTGCAGTTACAAATATCTCAGTATAATACGATCTGCATTTTGAAAATGTTCTGGAGTTTCATAACAACATCTTCTCAACTGAAACTATATTCTTCTTCAGGCTGGTAATTCTCTCACAAAATGTTACCCCCACTGTCATCAGTGTCATAAACACATCACTTTTTAAAACTCTTCAACAACTGACTCACTGCAAATCCTATTTCATGCTGTAATTATCCACTAGGCCAGCAAGTGCATACTTGGTTTTTCCAATTTGTCTGTTAGTGTCGGAGCATGGTCTCCTTTATTTATTTTTGTTTTTTTATTTTATTGGGTTATTTTACGATGCTGTATCAACATCTAGGTTATTTAGCATCTGAATGATATGAAGGTGATAATGCTGGTGAAATGAGTCCGGGGTCCAGCACCGAAAGTTACCCAGCATTTGCTCATATTGGGTTGAGGGAAAACCCTGGAAAAAACTTCAACCAGGTAACTTGCCCTGACCGAGATTCGAACCCGTGCTACCTGGTTTCGTGGCCAGATGCGCTGACCGTTACTCCACAGGTGTGGACTGGTTCCCATTAAACCACCAGGCATGGTACTCTGTTTTGTACTCTGCCTAAAGAAAAATTATCTTCTCTCCCCTCCCCAGGTTTTGTATTTCGAGCACAAGAGAAGGGCTGGACAATTGAGTGGGTGGTTGACTGGCTCAAGATTGCTGCGATTATAATATAAGTATATGATTTTCATACCGCTGATTTATGCAAAAAAACATCGTACTAGATTTGGGCTGATATGGTAATAAAATGGGGAAAAAAAATTTTCATAATATTTCCTCCTTATTTCAATCACTCTACCTCAGTTCTTTCTAATTCTCTTTTGAAGATCCATTTGAAGGCACTTTCTTTTCTTAAGAAAAATATCTTGAAATTCGTCGTAACTCTCTACTGTGAATATTTCACTTTAATTAAACTGACCAAAAACTTCAATTTCTTGAGTTCTTGAAAAATGAAATGTATACTAAACTGTGTCCAAATACCTTACTCCATATTTCATTTTTTAATACTTTTCTTGAAGATTAAAATACATATGCGCGCGCGCACGCACGCACGCACGCACGCACGCACACACACACACACACACACACACACACAAAAAACATTTAAACAAAAAAAAAATTCCAAGATATAAAGTTTTATTATATAAGAGAAAACTTACGAGAAAATATAGGTAGATAATTATACCTGACATAATTAGGAACATTAAATCCAGACGTTTGAGATGGGCAGGGCATGTAGCATGTATGGGCAAATCCAGAAATGCATATAGAGTGTTAGCTGGGAGGCCGGAGGGAAAAAGACCTTTAGGGAGGCCGAGACGTAGATGGGAAGATAATATTAAAATGGATTTGAGGGAGGTGGGATACGATGATAGAGACTGGATTGGCCTTGCTCAGGATAGGGACCAATGGCGGGCATATGTGAGGGCAGCAATGAACCTCCGGGTTCCTTAAAAGCCAGTAAGTAAGTAAGTAAGTAAGTAAGTAAGATAATTATACCAATTTATGACAACAACAAGGATACACATTCTTATACAAATGTTGAAAGAGACAGGATGGCAAAATTATTTTTCTGGACTGCTAAGCCCCACACACACAGAATGTTTTGATGCTTCATATAATAATATACTTAATAAAATATAATGAAAGGAAACAAGTATCTTAACGACTGCCTAAGTGATGAAATATGACATTCAAATTTGGAAGTACAGTGATTCAAGAAGGAGGAGAGACTCAAGAACAGTAACTTAAATATGCAAATAAATTTATATTTCCATTATTTGGTAGTAAAAAAAATATGAAATTATAACACAAACAATAATATAACTTAAAATTTTTCAAACATATTAATAAATAGTTCAACGAAGAAGATTTTAAAACGTCATTTATGTCTGCAGAGGTAATGCACTCGTGCTTAGTTTAGTAGCATATTATGTGAAAGTAATTTACTGTAACAAAGAAAATTTTAAAACTACGACAGAAAATTGTGACAAAAGAGGTGACGTAAGTTCAACTGTGATAATAAAAAATTTTTTATCACAGCATGATATATTTTTCTTTAAACTTGAAATCAGCTCAATTTTCGATAAGACATGATTGCTTTACCCCTTGCTTACTGAAAAAGTTAATAGAAGACAGCAAATACTTACGTGTTCTAAGAACTATTACACAAACTTACAGAATTTACTTTGAAAGTATGATGACGACAACAACAACAATATAAACTGATTAACTGTTAGGGATTACACTAAACATTTAAATAAACTGTAAAAAATATTATTATGATTACGAATTTAAATTTTCAGCAATTATGATTGTAACTATTTTTGACATTTTTATGACACATAATATGAAAGTATGTCTGCCTTCTTAGTTTTATTGCTGGTATTATCATTATAAATCTGATGTCTAGTAATAATAATTGGTGGTAAGGAAGAGTTACCGTCCAAGAGATTCTTTTGTAACTATTCTGTGAGCCACATGGCAGAGCTGTGGCTAGTGAAGTCCTATTTATTGTTAAGATTCTAAATATTGTGACTTTCTTCTATTTTAACACCACACACCCGACAACAATGTGACTTTATTTTTAATAATTCACCCGATAACAATGGGTATTCCACTCAACACAGCAACACAATAGCCGTTATTGCATTTCACACAGCGATAATGACAATGCATGACATGTATTATTGAAAAGAACAACAATGTGCTCCTAATTTCAATTAATGATCACAATGCACTATGTGCAGAACAAAACTGTCAGTTCTCAGTTCACAGTTCGCTTGCCTTGGCTAGTTCTTCTAACTCACCACTCAAGTTCACTGCACGTTGAACTCGGGTCTCCCGAACTGCGTCACACTCGCCTGGTGGACACGGTCACAGTCTCACTCACTCCAGTTCACTGCACATCGAACCCAGGTCTCCCAAGCTGCGGCCCACTGCACGTCGAACCCAGGTCTCCCAGCAGCGGTTCACTACACATCAACTCAAGTCTCCCAGATGCGGTTCACTGCACGTCGAACCCAAGCTCTCAGCTGCAGTCCACTGCACGTCGAACCCAGATCTCCCAGATGCAGTTCACTGTACATTGAACTCTCCTGCTGTCCAAGATTGACTTGAAGACTCAAGACTGACCGACTCTTTCTTGGCAACATGAGCTTTTATTACTGCACCACATATTCTGGAATCTCCGATTCGCATAGCTTTTTGGAACCTTCGAGAGAAATCCGCTTCTAGATGCTTCCTTACTTCCGCCCAGTCACAGTAGCTTTTCTCCCCCTTTCGCTCCATACCGCGGCTAGAGTCAGGGGTTCGAGTTTTCCCACACCTCCTCCTTGCTAGATGCGCGCACAACTCCCTGATGCAACGAGAACATTCCGGAATGGTGCCACAATATGTTTCACTATCTAATAATACATTACATATAACATACAAAGGAAATACATATTTATATCTGAGTTATCTTTTGATTGAATATTTATTTTAATGTCCACATACTTAACATTTGTGAAGAATACAATAATACAATAACCTGCATTACTAACAAATAGGTGTCTGTGTGTATCTACTGCCTACCCACTTCACTTGCATGATTCGGGTTCCACATACTGCGGATAGATGGCAGGACTGTGACCCATTTTCAAGTTGCACACCACTTCAATGGGCACGTTAAGCAAGATGTGTATCTGTGAAGAGTTATGTCGTATACTAGGGTGAGTGTATGTGTAAGTGTTCGTGCAAGGCTATTTAATTTCACTCAGAAAATCAGTGTGCTCTTGCTTTCAAATCAAAAGTCAACTGTGAAGTGAAATTTTGCAGTTTATGCACATTCTAACACACACAATTTGTTTACTGCCCAATTGCATGCAAAAATACTGTCATTATTTTCATTAACACTGTCAACTGTCAACTATTCGTATGTCTTAAGACATACGAGCAACAGAAAGAGAAATCCTTTATCGCTGCTGAAATCAAATAGTATAATTACATTCATGACATTCTATGCAAAATCACTGGACAAAATCATAGTAATAGTAGGCAAGTTATATGGAAATAAAATTAAAAAAAAAATCATTATAATTGCTAGTTGTTAGTAACCTGTGGTTATGATTGATAACTATAATCATTACATCTCTAAGTTACTAATTAATTTACTGAAACTTACATCTTTTGAAGGCTGGAAGATAAGTCCATCAGGTTCATGAGAGAGCATTTTGCTGAATTCGTCACCTAATAATTTGCCAGCCTGTGTAATGTCCCAGAATTGCTTCAGACGAACACTGAAGGGTTCAGTTGACTTATCAATTCGTCCTTCTTTCATGGCCTGATGCCTTGGATTCACAATTTCTTTCTGTAAAATAAAGTAAATACCCGAGGAGTAAGCCAGCACAGACCATGTCAAGTTTAATACAAATTAAATAACTTGTGCGATATTTTAATATGACAGGATTGGTTACTCTCTTATGTAACAATTGTTTACGTTTTCTAAGAGAGAAATGTTAATGAGTGAAAGTAAAAATCGAAAGTGTTCATGAAACATACTCCAGCATAAGTAAAAGTTAGTTCTGATAACTTAATTTTAAGGGATCAATTATGAACAATTTACCTCAATACACGAAAGTCTGATTGGATAAAAAGGAGATTTTCCAACATCACACCCTTCAAATTTGATAATATCATAGGCTAAATATCGAGGAATGTCTTGACCATTCACTTTATCTATGACCATTTCCTGAAACAAAAATAAATTATATTCATCTGCATATTAAACAAATAAACAAAATTTCATTAGACTTAACATTTCCATCAAGATTTAGAGATATTTATATAAATCATAATGAAATTACGCTGCTCATATAATAACAATATTTTTATATCAAACAATAATAATCACGCGAGTTGTGTGTATATAAAGGGAAAAGTTGAGACGGTGTCGGGTGGAGTTCCCGGGTAGCTCAGTGGTAGAGTGCTGGTACATTCAACCAGAGGTCCCGGGATCGATACCCGGTCCCGGAACAATTTTTCCCTTGAAATTATTCAAATCCGCTTTACAGGGAGCTTCACCTGAAAGACTAGATTTGAATAATAATCAGTTTTAATGACAGATTAAAAATACTTCAGGACTGCATTCCTTGAGATAGGGGTATCCAAGCTGCAATTTGTATTATTTTTACATTAATTACAAACATATTTTATTAATTACTAGCAACTAAACTGGTCTTTGTTTGTCATCCTTGCCAACCTAAACAATGGTAAATTTTTTTTTAATTTACTGCTAAAAATGAAGCCAGTTCTGTAGACCAATTTACGCGAAGGAGACTGTTCTATGCGACACCCACAAGGAGAGATGACATGAGGATGAAGAGGTGTTGGGATGCCACAGGGGAACCAGAGCTCCTGGACATGCATGCACGCACGCACACACACACACACACACACTATATATATACACACACTGTATATACTGTTCACTCTCAAATAAGATTAACTTTGGCTTACTTAATTGCACATGAAGACTTTTTTCATAACCCCAAAAAGTAAGATGTCTGACATTAATTTTATACAAATCCAAATAAAACAGCTGTTCATATAATTAAATAATTTCTAATATTTATCTACTCACTAAAAAGCTATCAATGGTTTGAGAGGTCTGAGGATAGTACTTTCTAGTCAAATAATCAACAGTATTGTGGCATAAGACCACTAAAAGCAACGTAAGATTATCCACATATGGTAATGAGGTGAGTATAGAACTGGACACCACTAATAATCCATGCAAATAGAAATAATTATGCACGTACTGTAATAATTTCTCTAAATCGTTTATCTTTGACACAAATCATACCAATTTATTTTTCAAATTTATGCATTTGTAATCAAAACATCATTATGAAAACCATCTGATTTATTTTGTAGTAAATGTCCACCACTTTGGAGTAGTGGTCAGTGTCTGGTTGCGAAACTAATGGGCCTGGGATGGAATCCTGGTTGGGACAAGTTGTCTGCTTGAGGTTTTTTCCGGGATTTCCCATTAATCCATTAAAAGCAAATGCTAGGTAACTTTTGGCACCAGATTCTGGGTTCAGTTTGCCGTCATTATCACCTGTCTGCTTCCATACTCTTATATCATACGGGTCTAACAGAATCCTACCTCATGGGTACCCTAACCTCAGAACAAGATTCTTCATCATAATCATCATAAAATAGGCAGAGGTACAAATGGTTAAATGGTTACATGTCAATATGCACAGCATTAGTTAAAAAAATGTAGTAAATTGCCATTTTACAGCGTCATTTTTATTAAGAATGAGAATTATATTTAATTTGTCTCAAGCCTGGAGATTTTGACTGGTATATACTGATTATTAACGAAATCCATCACACAGTTAAGAAAAATTTCTGTACACTGGCAAGGACAGATAGCAAGTCCAAAAAACGACGTGATGCTGAAAATGATTTTTTCTATGATAATTTTAAAATCAATTTTTTCTGCATTACCACCATGGTGATTCAGTACTAGAGGGCTGGACTCGGAATCCTGTGGACTCAGGATCAATACTCATATTTAGAGGGCGGTTGTTGATGAAAAGTCATCATCTTATTTTTCACATTAGGTCGATGCCTATTTATATAGCAATACTTTCTATGTTAATATCAATGTAAAAAATTAATTTCTTATATTGCATTTTTTGTATTTTTGAACTAATAGGTCATTTTTATATTTTTTCGGCGGCTGCAAAAGGGTATCTGTCAGATACAGGGGGGAGAGCCATTAAATCCTTCCCATTGAAGGCTTTAAGGAACCAACCTGGACAAATACCCAATGTCCCATCCCTACCTTCCCGTGGTGCAGCTGTTAGTAAGCATAATTTTACAAGCTGAACTAAAGAGAGGGGCTACTCATCAATTAGCACTGGTCAGCTTGATGAGTTAATGACTGAATTTGGTATAATTTTCCTCTAACCAATACCTAATTCCCTCTTTACTCTTTCCTATCCAGTCCTCTGACTGAACTCTTACTTTATTCGACCCTGACGGCATTAGAGCATTTAAGGCCTAGGGGTTCATTTCCCTTTCCTTCCTCCTCTGTCTACTTTTCTGTTCCTAGTGCTGACCTGCTATGGCACTAACATCGTCCTCCAGTGGCTTAAGGAGGGAAAGCTGGTGATCAACAAGATCTCCCAGCTAGGTCCAATGGACCCGTTGACCAACAGCAGGTGTGGTCCTCCAGACATTCTGGGGGTTGTGTGTGAATGAAGTAGCCACCAAAACGTTAAAATATGGTGTTCACTTAAATCGGCTACAACTTGCCATTTTTCGCTAATCCCATGGGAAAAAATGGAACTCTCTGCATCAAAATCCACAGTTAATTCCCGATTTACCACGAAAATCGTCTGTAGCTGCATTTAGATTGGCAGCAGGCCATGATTGTTTGGCCAAACACCTGCATAGAATTGAAATATATCAGTCCCCTAACTGTCCATTGTGCAACTCAAACCAAGAAATGGATTCGGAACACCTCAAAATCTGTGCTTCAGTGGCTGGTCATGATAATATCTTTGAAAAATATTGGAGTGCAAGAGGTCAAATGACTTTATTGTCAAACGCCTGGCATTAGAAAACAACAACATATTTTTTCGGCATTTTTTGGTCATTTTTAATACTCTGAAGAACTTTTAGATTATTTGGAATGAATTTTGCTTCCTTCTTTACCGATAGGTCTGTTAAATCTTTTTCTAAGCAAATAGGTCAGTAGTAATTACCTACTGAATAAGTGAGTAACAGTGAAGTTTGAATTTTATAGTTGGAACAAACTGTAAAGACCATCCCTCAATCCACTGAAGACTTCACCTCACACAATGGAAGTAATATAAAATGCTTGACAACAGCTTAGTTTAAGTGAGAGCTTTGACCGCTACGAGAGTGTCTTTAGAATTTATGTTTGGAAGGGGAGAAACTTTCCCCATGTCTTGGACAGGACGTTGTGTCCCCATGGACAGTATATTTAACACAAAGATTGCAAGAATGCAAGCTGCACCCACAATTTGTTTTGTCATTCACACTCTCCCATCTGGAAGATCTGGTAACAAAAGTGAAGAACGGAAGTAGAAGGAGACGGAGAATGAAGGCACTGACATGGACCACCACCGATTGAAAACATTGTAAACCTTCATTAAAATCTATAGATTTCCCTTAAAACCTTAATTTTTTTGCATGTCCTTTTCCTTTATCTTGGCCTAATTCCAGGAAGTTGCCTCCTCTCTCAGAGATTTGCAGGACAGTCATTGAAACAAGGGGACTAATTTTTAAGAAGTTGTGGTGCAAGTACTTTGAATAATATTTAAATGTCATTTTCTTTTATTTTTGTCATTTTTTCATTATTTTAAGGGTATTTTAATAATCATTCTAAGTAGAGTTTTAGATCACCAACATCTGCTTCCTACTCATAATCCTGTGGACTTGGGTTCAATCCCCAGTGTACCCCTGATTTATGACTTGTGACGGGCAAGTCTGTGGTTCAGCAGGGGTTTTCTCTGGGAGCTCCAGTTTGCCGTACTCCATCATCTCATTTCATTGTAGGTATAGCATAGACCAGCCTCATATGGCACACCTTGCTTGGGCAATGCTTCTGTCAGTAAATTGATCTACACAACTGGCTTCATATAAGTGAATGACAGTAAAGTAACTACCTGGTTTCATCTAAGTTAGGGGTGGCAAACTCGTATAGTAAACAGAGCAGTCAGTATATGAGTACCCCTACAACAGCAACTGTAGCGGGAGAAGCTAAGCGCTCTGAAAGTGACTGTTTCCCGGCCCTGATCCAAGTGAATGACAGTAAAGTAACCACTATCAGAAAAAAAATTGCATCACGATACTCACGCTTTGTATTTTGTATAAAGAGAAAGAAAATCATCGTCATTATCCTCCACAAATTTAGATCTTTAGTGTTCTGTTTCGGCCTCCAGTGGAGAGTCATCTGCTAATCTTTTCAGTTATCTGCCTATTTTTTTTTTTTTAGGATGGTATTGAAGCATCATTTTCAAGTACCTATATTCTTGCACATGGTGAACATGATGTTTTCCATTGTCTCTATAATTTTTAATCTTTTCCTAATATTGCTGTAGTTTCTAATTCTTCTAAAATATCGTTCCTCTTGTGATCCATGAGACGGTTCCTCGTATAGGATAAGGAGGTTTTTCATTAGATTAGTATTTCGTGTTAATATTCTTATATGGATAGTAAGTGTGGGACGTGTAAGAAAGTTGCAGAATGTGAGGCGGAAGTAACAGGTGGGGAGGAAGGTCGAAGCCAAGCTACGCGGACAGGAAACATGTGTCCAGGCATGGAGTTGACTGATGAGGGAATGTATGGACTTTGCCTGCGGGTGGTCAGCAAGATGACGCCAAGCCAGGTTAAAAAAAAAGAGATGATCTGGTATATGTCAGAGAATTGTCAGGACGCCGGAAGTAAGGGGAGGTTCTAGTTAACGAACAATTTTTGAAGAACGCGTCTTAAGTGACGTAAGTGTAATCATGGCCAATCAGGATTCTTAATAGAGACACGTGATATATAGATAGGAGGGCGAAATTGTATGTTTGGTGGTTGAAAGTAGAGGGTAGATTTGGCAGACAGGGAGAAGGCATATACAACACGTATGGAGAGGTCGCACTCCACATATTCTCGGCGAACCTAACTCTGAAGGATAACAATTTACGGACTTAGAATTTTTTAGTCGGTATAGGAAGAAGCCGTGTGTTGCATCATTATTATAAGTCTGAATTCTTTTCTCATCATTATTACTACATTAGGAATAAATTGTCATCACGTTATCAACTCTCCGTTATATTACTGGTGTTTTATAGTACAAAATATATAATCACGTGAACTCTGAAATTAGTCTACCAACTTGTAGGAAGTGAGAGCAGTAAATTATACACTTGGACGCGCATTTCTGCTAATCTGAAACGAACACTTAATAATAATAATAATAATAATAATAATAATAATAATAATAATAATAATAAACGTTCTCATAGTTCTTACCAACAACTTCTGGTGTGCGCCTACGTCATTTCAATCTACGAGCACGTCTCCCAAACCCCATGTCCCGACCGTTTTTGCAGCTGACCTGGGAAATTCTCATACTCTACCGGAGTAATCTCGAGGAGGCTGGCGCCCAAATTAATCAGTGTACATAGTTAATTATTGACATCAACGTGCCATCCTCGAGATACTTTCCATATACGACGGAGCTGGCAGCCGAGGGCAAGGGAAGGCATCGTGGGCAACGACGACGACGACCGACGACCGTCGCAGATTCTGGCGCCCCAACGAGGTGCGACAGCTTCATCCATCAGTTTGTGTGCAGTTTTCTTAAATTTAATTTCTGATGCAACCAATCTTTTTTAATCTTATTTCCTAATTGTCCAAATTTCGCTACTATATGACTACGATATTTAGGCCCTAAAAATCTCCAAAATATACAATATAAAATATGCACTTATGATCTAAAATTCCAGGAATATGCTCTATAACATAAAAAATATGCCGTAACAAATTTAAAAATAGTTTTTATGCTCGACCATGCCGAAATGTAGTAATTATACACCTGGTAGCAGTCCTTTAATGCATGTTATTAAAGTACACCTACTCATTAAAGTACAAGTGTTTTCAGCCAATGACAACTCAGCTTACAGGTGTTCAGCCAATGACGTCAGCTTTGTACCATTATAAAACCGCAAGTATCGATTATTCTCGGATATGCAATCGAAAGAGAATTAGCGAAAAGTCACGGAGGCTGGAAATCCAATACTGTCGCAGAGGTTATGTTCTGTTACTATAATAATTAGCGTTAATTGTAAATAATATTCAAATAAATTCAAATTGTCATCTCGTTTTTCAATGTCGAATTCAATAATCAAGGTTATACCAAGTTTAATGGGAGTACATCAAGGTCAATGACATTATTGTTCCTCGGAAAAAATCAATACTTTCGAGTCTGCGCACATCTCACAATTCACGACCTAGAACAAGGTCACTTCCGATCTTGTCAGATACAAATAAAATGTATACATCTGAATAATTTCAAGTTAGAAATATGGTCGAGCATAAAAAGTCGTATAAAACTTGCCTATAATGGTAATTAAGAAGCTCGTATGAAAATTATGAAACTCGCTTCTTAATTACTATCATTATAAGCTCGTTGCATAATGTACTATTATATTTTACTTTGGAAGTACAAACTACATGTAGAATGACAACCAGAAGAGAAAAAAAAGTGAAATTTAAGGAATTTCAAGGCATATACATATTATTCAAAACAGAAAATGCTAACTTATTTTCATAAACTTTCGTTGTACCTATATTATTGACTAACATATTGTTTTAATTTTACTAGAGTCCTTTACTTTAGGCATTTCACTTGCACAACACTCCCGACTTCAGTAAGATTAAATTACACAAAGAGAACTGAAGTCTGAAGTCATAATACTTCATTGTTCTAGCTGTGATAAGAAAAGAAAACCACTCTTGCCTCTCTCTTGCTGTCTCTGAGACACAGCCTCCTCTTCCTAAAATTTGGCAACAAAGTGATTTTCCCTACTTCCACATCCAGTGCTTCAAGTGAGATGCCTAGCCACTCCTTTCTATACCTGTGTGAAAACAATACACAAATATTTGCCGTGACTCGTGACCATTTAGGGTCAAGTCCATTTTGCACATTCTACAGAATAGGGGAGGAAGAAAATATTAAAATTTTACCACAGGAAAATAAAAGAATATACTTCTAATAAATTAAAAGAATGAAGAAAACCAACTTTTGATATAGACAAGTTTATTAAAAAGCTTCAAAAGGGAGAATTATGCTGAATATGACCAATAAAGCATTACAATATGTTCTATCAAGATAAAATTGACAAATATGCTCTAATAAAGTGCCTTAATTTACATAGGTTGGATAAAAAGTTATGGCAACATTGCTGTCACGTGACAATGGTGCGTTCGAGAGCTGCCAGCTGTGTGGACATGAACAAGGACTGTTAGATGAGTTAGTGTAGCCAGCGGCGACAGTACTCTGTCAATCTACTGCAGTGTGTAGAACGTTGACTTTCATAGGGATAGTGCGAGCGCCCTAAGACCACGTTTACAAAACTAGAGCAACGTTCCTGGATCAAAATTGAAGTGACACGAGGTCGTAGTGCACAAGAATGTTTTCAGGAACTGCGTGAAGCATGTGCCGATGCAGCGTTGCCATATGGCACGATGGGTTAAAGCGTTCCGGGAAGGCAGGATGCCGTTCAGGACAACCTCCGTAGGTACAGGACGACCCCGAGTGGAGGACAACACAGTTCAACTTTGCTTCCCTGTTGGATGCTGATTGTCGATGGACTGCGCGTGAGTTAGCAGCGGAAGTCGGAGTATGTCAAAAAACTGTGCTCCACATTCTGCAAGACATTCTGGGTTACCGCAAAATTACAGGGCGTTGGATACCCCAAGAAATTTCCGAGGTTTAACAATGGCACCGATATGCACTCGCACAGGCCTTGTTGGACCAATACCAAAGGAAAGATGACGACTTTCTTGGACGAATCGTCGCTATGGACAAAACCTGGGCTCGCTCATACGAACCAACCAACTTGAAACGTCAATCAAATGAATGGAAGCATCCAGGTTATTCTCATCCGAAGAAAGTGCACCATACACAAAGTGCTGTGAAGGTGATGTTCATTGTGGCGTATGACAATGATGGAGTAATATTGCACCATGCTGTACCTCCAAGGCAGACGGCAAACGCGGACTACTACTGTAGGTTCCTGCAGCACCACCTTCGTCCAGCCCTTAGGAGAAAACGACACTTGGTGGTACAGAATACCATCATTCTTCACGAAAATGCAAGGAGTCACACCGCTGCTGCTGTCAAGGACCTCTTGCACCGCTGGCAATGGGAGATTCTGGAACATCCACCGTACTCACCCGATATGAGTCCATGCGATTACGATCTTTTCACCAAAGTGAAAGAACCACTGCGAGGGACCCGGTACAATACCAGAGATGAATTTATCCGTGCTGTAGGGGGGTCAATACGGAACATCAACAAAGATGGACACACTGATGGTGTACGACGCCTTCCAAACATTTGGCAAAAGGTAATAAATAAGGGGGGTGACTATACAGAAGGTACGTAAATGTTGTACCCCTGTGAATAAAGCCATGTCAGAAATATTGAACTGTTGCCATTACTTTTTATCCAGCCCTAGTAAATAATTTTTCTGTATATTTTAGCAACTCAATGATCTTATTAAAAATATGCTAAAACTATGAAAATCCTATCCCTAGTTACAACTCTATTTGTACGTGTATTATACAGAGAAAGTAAATATCTGTATGTACTTTATTTCCAATAGTAGGAACAAGAGACGAAATAATTCCCTTAATTTCCACAAAAGAATTTGTCACACCGCTGCTGTTGTCAATTTTGTCAAGGTGGATATCTGAGGCTATATCTGTGTGATTTACATTAAAAAGAGGGCAAGGAGATGCAATTACTACAATTAAGACAATAAATATTCTACAAGATTAGTACTCGTTAATGTAGTGATGTTTGATACATGCAGTACGACATTTATCATTGAATGCACACATGCATGCATGTTGCACACACTAACATACAGCTGTATGTCTTCGTTTCAACACAGGAATTTTAAGAGAAAAACAAGCAGACTTTGTTGTACTACAAATTTCTAAATCAAATGTATTAAAATATGGGTATCTGTAGTCCATAATCATATTTTTACAAAATTAGATTGTCCCATTATGAACTACGACTTTGAACTCCACAAATAAAAAAAGTAAATGCCGAAAATTATAGAAATAATAGTAATAAACTTCACCTGGGAGAATTAGAACATAAAGGCACGTCTCCACTATTAAACATTTAACAACAACATGTTAAATATTAAATTGTTTACCGTTAACATCCCAACATGTTGATTGAACATGTTAATGCTAATTTCATTTAACACTTTGTCCACATTGTTAAACTTGACTTTCTTTGCGCAGTCCACCATAAACAGTCTATGAGATTTTAATACAGACAGTGTTTTATTTTCAAACCTTGGACAATGGACTCAGATGATGATCTGACTTTTGTAATTGCCTCTATTGCTTGTTACAAGGCTTTGAAAAGGAAGAAAATGAGAATGTGGATGCGGCAATATCTTAGTAAACGACACTATGCAGGATACATCCTAAACGAGTTTAAAGTTGAATACAGTATCGATTTGGTTTCAAAAACTTGCTAAGAATGTCAGAACACGATTTTAATATAGTGCTACAAAAATACTTCCTGTTACATCAAAGAAATACACAATTTAAGAGCAGCCATTTCATCTCAATTAAAAAAATTTCAGCGCGATTGATTATCATAGGACCTACGACATGATAGATGTTAAAGGAGTGGGTAATATCGTATAATTATTCTTTCCGAAGTTTCACGAACATTAACATACAACGAGAGTGCGAAAACTCTCTATTGTATTCTCGAGAACAATTAAATAATAATTCCAGTTCTCTAAAACAGTCGGTCTTCTTAGTTTTGCCTGTGTATTCTTTTGCAGACACATCCCACAAACAAGGTCTTTTCATCAGTGCATTAATTTTATTCTAATTTATTTTCTTTTGTTCACTCCATTATTTCGAACAACTCATAGCCAACACCAAGGACCAATGATAGTATAAAAATGATCAAGATACGCGCCACAAAATCGGAACTTATAGTTGTTGCTATAGAAACTGTACGAACTTTGCCGAACTGTACCGACGCTGCACGAGCAAATGAATTGACTTGACATGTTTTCCATTTCTGCTGGAAAACACGCCAACATGTTAAAAGTGTTAAATTCAACATACTTAGTTAACATGTTAAGTCAATTGAGACTTGAAATGTCCATATACATGTTAAATTCAACATTTATATTTAACATGTTGTTGTTAAATGTTTAATAGTGGAGACGCGCCTTAAGAGAGAAAGTAAAATGCAATTAATGCATGGAGAGATTTACCAAGATAAAAATGAAATGCAAAATATTAACAGACAAATTGTCAGGTGTTAGAAAACAAATGAGGTAGAAGTAAAAATGACTGAACAAAAGGATAGTGGTTTCATCAGGTTATCACTCTAAACGTAGAAAAAGAAGAAAACTGTACAGATTATGTATAGTGGTAACAATTTCAATAAGCTCATTAAAACACTTTCAAGACTTCAATTAAGAAGTTGGTTTTCAAGATATTCAATACTCTTTAACAGACCCCATCAAGAAGTGTGTTCACTAAATGCCTCTTGAGATCCTTTCTGTGTGGAAATCTCACTCCAGACACTTGAAACACACAATTGTCTCGATCAATGAAGTAAATGTCATTCTCCTGAAGAATCAGCATCATATACCTGAAAATCAAAAACCAATCTTAATTCTATGATTTTAACCAACTAGTAAGTTTGTGATCATACAAAAGAGAAATCTACAAGCATGGGGACTGGATATATTAAAAATTAAAGACCGATCAGTCTTGGAATTTTCTTTCTCCAGATAAAAGCAGGCAACACAACATAATTCTTTTAATCAGTTACTTACCATGCTTGCAAGTATTGTAGATCCAAACCTAGTTAAGAGCAATGAATTTTTAAGAGCAATAGAAATCCTCAGCGTGATGGCATTGGTTAAAAAAAAATTTAATTAGTAGATTTATGGCACACAAAATAAGAGGGTTCCAGGCAATATTTTTTGGCTTTTTTTTTTAGATAATACAATGGTCCTGTAAGAGTGACCTAAATGTGAGTTTGTCCCACCTCCACAATTCATATCATACTATACATCTCATTACATCACAGCAATATATAGTGAATGATAAATGAATTACCATATATACACGAATACTATGCACATATTTTTTCCAGAATTTAGCAAAGAAAAACTGAGGTGCGCGCATTATTTGAAATAAGGTTGGTACTGCTTCACCTCAAACATTGGATCCAGTTATATGTACTATAGCATTGTCTGGCCTTGCACTTCGGTCTGTGTGGCATAGAGTTGGGCAACATGATTCTCTTTCAGAAGTCAATTCCAACGCCCAGTCTGCGATTTCAACTACAGTAGAACCTCTGTTTAACGTTTTTCTGGGGACACAGAATAATTAATCTTAAATGGGGGTTGACACTAAATTGAATACTTGAATACTTTTGCAAAAATGGCTGCAAAAGGGTATCTGTCGGATATAGGGGGGGAGAGCCATTAATCCTTCCCATTGAAGGCTTTAAAGAACCAACCTGGACAAATATCCAATGTCCCAACCCTACCTTCCCATGATGCAGCTGTTAGTAAGCATAATTTTACTAGCTGAACTAAAGGGAGGGGCTACTCATCAATTAGCACTGGTCAGCTTGATGAGTTAATGACTGAATTTGGTATAATTTTCCTCTATTCAATACCTAATTCCCTCCTTACCCTTTCCTATCCAGTCCTCTGACTGAACTCTTACTTTCTTCGACCCCGACGGCATTACAGCATTCGAGGCCTAGGGGTTCATTTCACTTTCCTTCCTCCTCTTTCTACTTTTCTGTTCCTAGTGCTGACCTGCTATGGCACTAAAATCGTCCTCCAGTGGCTTAAGGAGGGGAAGCTGGTGATCAACAACATCTCCCAGCTAGGTCCAGTGGACCCGTCGACCAACAGCAGGTGTGGTCCTCCAGACATTCTGGGAGTTGTATGTGAATGAAGTAGCCACCAAAACGTTAAAATATGGTGTTCACTTAAATCAGCTACAACTTGCCATTTAACTCAAAATCTGTGCTTCAGTGGCTGACAATGATAATATTTTTTTTAAAATATTGGAGTGCAAGAGGTCAAATGACTTTATTGTCAAATGCCTGGCAATAGAAAACAACAACAACTTTTGCAAAAATGCAATTTATTTTTAAAAAAAGCTATAATAATTAAAATTATGTACAATACTGCATAAAAAATGGAAAACATAAGGGGAAGCTGGATGCCAATCAAGTGTTCTTCTTGCCACTGCAGATATCTTAGCATCTGGATTTTTTTTTCCTTTTTGCGAATTAAATTAACTTTTTCCAAGAGAGAAAGCATTTTCCTTTTCATGGCCATTGCTTTCTACTGATATGTACAGTAGCGGTGAAAAATTCCATCTCTTCACTGTAGTAGCACACACCTCAGTGAACACAACAAAGACAAAAAGCAATTGTCATGGATGGCTGCTACATCCATCATTGAATGTGATTAGTTCTCGCAAACAGCGGAAATTCTGTCCTGTTCTGCTGTGAATGTTTTATTCTGCTTGTGATTGGTTCTCGCAAAGGGAGGAAATTAGCAGACAAACGAGAATGCAGCTTCATGTAGACATACATGGTGAGGGAGAGGAAATCATGTGGTGGCAAGGCAGCAGCATTTCTAAGTGATTGATTCTTACAAAAATTTGTATTTTATGCGCTGAATCAAAATGCATTTATTTTTGCATTAAATAATAATAATAATAATCCGTGGTGCTACAGCCTGTGAAGGGCCTTAGACTGACCAGCCGGTTGCTGGCCTCACGCCCACATGCCGAAGCAGAGGTGGACGATCATCTAACCAGAATGGAGGTATCGTGTGGTTAGCACGATGATCCCCCCCAGCCGTTATAGCTGGTATTCGCAACCGGATTTCACTACCTAGCGTAGCTTCCCAAGTGCATCACGATGCTGGTTGGGCACCGGTCGCATACACTGGCCAAAATTTCATGAGAAAATTTCTTCCCCCATGGGGAATCGAACCAGCGCGCATTCCGTAACACGAGTCCTAGGGGGGATGCCTTAGACCGCAATGCCACAGCAAGGGACTACTTTTGCATTAGTCGAGATTTTTAAAAAATCGTACAATTTTTAATGTAAAATGCGGGTTTCACAGCAAAGACAATAACATTAAATCAAATATAAAAATACACTAATCATATGTAATAATTATTGAGACCACGAAATCTCAACATTAAATGCGGAAAAATTTTAAATGGAGGTCGCCTAAAATCAGGGTTCTACTGTATTCTTTTGAATCATCAACAAAAGACTAGCAGGACTCTTCCCTTTGTAAACCACAGGTAGGAAAAAAACGTTCTACATCTCTCACATAGATGACATGAGAGGTGAGACATTGAATCTGGAACCATTCATCATAACCTCCATTAGTCTACAAAATTATCCAAGATAGTATTTTCTAATTTGCTATTGTAGGTAGAGTCCTGGGTGCTTCTACAACATCATATGAATATTATGACACGTTCCTTAAAACAAATTTATATTTTATTTAATTTTGGAGTACATCATTATGTAGGATTAAATTCTTGTAAATAAAACACAAATTACAGCCTCTCTCTCTCTCTCCTCCTACCGCCCCTCCCTCTCCCTCTCTCTTCCTCCCTCTCTCATAAAACTAAGGTGCGTGGACTAATCGATGGCATGGAGTATTCACGTATATACGGTATTTTATATACAAATTAGATTAAATTTGTTTTAGGAACAAGTTAGGATAACTGACCATTACTTACTTACTTACAAATGGCTTTTAAGGAACCCGGAGGTTCATTGCCACCCTCACATAAGCCTACCATTGGTCCCTATCCTGAGCAAGATTAATCCAGTTTCTACCATCATATCCCACCTCCCTCAAATCCATTTTAATATTATCTTTTCATCTACGTCTCGGCCTCCCCCAAGGTCTTTTTCCCTCTGGTCTCCCAATTAACACTCTATATGCATTTCTGGATTCGCCCATACATGCTACATGTCCTGCCCACCTCAAACGTCTGGATTTAATGTTCCTAATTATGTCAGGTGAAGAATACAATGCGTGCATCTCTGCGTTATGTAACTTCATCCCTTTTAGCCCCAAATATTTCCCTAAGCACCTTATTCTCAAACACCCTTAACCTATGTTCCACTCTCAAAGTGAGAGTCCAAGTTTCACAACCATAAAGAACAACCGGTAATATAACTGTTTTATAAATTCTAACTTTCAGATTTTTTGACAACAGACTGGACGATAAAAGGATAACTGACCATTATTAAAATAAATATGTAAAAATGTTACCTTGTGCCATCAGCTTTCCACGAAACTCTATATGGCCTGTCATGTAATAACCTGATATTGGTTGTGTCCATGGATACAGGTTGGCAGCCAGGAAATCCAGTACTACAAAAAGAAAAATGTAAGTCACAGATTTTCTCATTACAATGTTTTACAGGTTCCACAATAATTCAATTCTTTATTAGTGTTTTTTTATTCAATGGCAGATTTCTGATCAAGTTGAGCTTTTGGTTGGGCTAGTGTGGGTTTCTCTCCTCTGTTATATATCCTAAATAATTTGGATCTTTAACGTCTTCTTTATTCTCTGACCGGTTGCTCTCTATTGAAGATAGCTGCTTTGTCTCTGGAGGTGTAGGTATGGGAAGCTTAGGGCAGTGTGGCATTGGAGAATGGAGGTCTGAATATGTTACAACAGGTGCATTCTCTGAACTTCATGGATCTCTTTTCCCTTCTGTACCATCCTCTAAAATAACAAAATAACATTTTTGATAATGAAATTACATTTTTTCACCCTTTACGAAATTCAACGCTCAACTTTTGACGTCTGGGTTCAAGCAACGGAACTTGTTGGATGAAAATGTGTTATAGTCCACGTCATCGTATTTGGCGTGTGAAATAAGTAGTGGGAACGTTAAGTGCGAGTGTTTTACATTTTCCGCAGTCAGTCTGACAACTGTGTTTGGCAAATGGCTGATGTGACGTGTATAAGAAGTGGTACCTTTCTCAGCTGCACTAGCATCACGTTCACAAACTGGGCACTATATATCTAGGACACATGCCAAAAATGCTGGCGCCAGCAATAAGTCAAAGATCAGAGAGAATGTTACTAAGGTGAGACTGGCCACAGCAGACTGAGAGCTCTCAGTGGAAGCATCTGGTGTACCCAGGGAGGTACTGATGTCACCACTGCAAATCAAATTGGGTTTTATGAAACAATGTGTCACAGCTTTACATAAGAAGCTGGCAACCTTTATGTATCTTGTGATACTTTTTCCAAAGCTATTTAAGGCAAAGGTCAAAGTTGGTATCTTCATCAAACCACAGATACAAAAAAATACTGTACAAGGAATTCTCTAAAATGTTCTCTACAAAGAATGAAGTGCTTAGAACAGCTTTGTCGCAGTGGTTAAAGGCTTCCTGAGTAACCACATGACTGAAAACTAAGAGCATGTGAAGACTGATGAACTATGGTGAAATGGGCTGCAGAATGTCCTTCGAAGTCCATATCTTTGACGCTCATTATGATAAATTCAAGGAGAACATGGGAGCATAACGAAGGCGTAAAGCAATCACTTCCACCAGGATATTCTGGACCCTGAATGTCACTACCAAGGACAGTACAACGAGAACATGGTAGGAAAGTACATCTAGAGGAAGATTCGTGAAAGTGGCTCACATCATGGTAGTAAATCTCGAAAAATTATTTATTTCTACATCTTTTTTTGGTTATTTTTATATAAACAGTAATATAAATGCATGTTAATTGAGACAGTAGCCGGAAAATGGGCCCATTGGTCTATAGGCCCTTTTTCGGGAAAATGTTTAATTCGATTCTCAGGTTTAAAATCTACTTGCTTACGTAGTTTCGTTTCAATATCTTGTAAACAGAGAGCAGGGTAGCTAATTAAATGAACTACATTCGTAGTTATGAAATTCAGCAAACATGAGTGAAGATGATCCTCAAAGTGAGTGTGAGTCCATCCAGGATGTGCACTAAAGTGTAAACTGCACTCTGAAGATAAACTTTGAAATGACTGTGAATCCATTCTAGATTAAGACTAAATAACCTGTAATCTGTATTCTGTACCCAACAGATATTATTTAATTTCATGTAATCGGTACAATTTATGACGTAACTACGACATGTATGTAAGAAATATAATTTTGCTAAAATGATTATGAACTTGTAAACCTCTGTAATGTGCGCTGTTCAATGCTGATGTTTAATTTCTGCTAAAATATAACCATATTGAAAGTATTAAATTGATTCTAGTTCACGTTAACACTTTGTTAAAAACTTAAAATTGTTAGGTCGACACATTAAAAAGTGTTAAAACTTGTTAAAAAAGGTTATATATCTTTAAGTTTGAAAGTATTTTGATAAAATAAACTTGTACTCTGGAAAAAGGGCCTATAAAATGCTCAAATAAAAAAATATATTTATAACACTATTAAAGTCGCAATGCATTGTTTAATAAAAACTTGTAGACAAATATTATTGTAACAGTATGCAAATTGTTGTTTTGATAAAAGTGCATTCAAATCGTAATTACATAAATATAAGTCTTTCAATCTTTGTTTTCTCGAAACGTGACTTTCGCTTATGGGCCCTTTTTCCGGCTACCGCCTCAATTTTGATTCATATGTTGATTTTTTTCTGACTATATTAACAAAACTATGCGACCTTGTCATTTCTTCATTGGAAATAACAAAATTTTAAAATATCACTGTCATGGTCACAAAAACAAACTTTGTTGGAAATAATAGCCATTTTCTGTAGTTTTCAGGTAGGAAGCAATTATGAAATAAAAGTTACTATCCAGGAACAAAAAAATTAAAAAATATATCTACTCGAACACCATGCACCCTCAAATAAGCCGTGTACTCTAACTTTTGTCAAATAAAAACGTTTTCCAGAGGCTATTAAAAAAAATATTGAAAAACATATTAATTGTAATATTCTCAACATTACCAATTATTTTCCATGCCTGTTCCAATTGCAGTTTCTGAGACAGAGCAGAACAGAAACAGAATGGTACATGGGATGTGCAGTAGTATGAAAAAGAAAGAACAGAAAAAAAAAAAAGAGGGCCTCTTTGAATAAGAATCATACCCCACTTTTGACAAGATTTTTGTCATAAATAAACTGCATGGGATATTCGAGTGAATACTGTAAATAAAAATAAATTAGTTAATGTATGATGTAGCTTTTACCTTTTCCAACCACAAAAGTCCTGAACTTTCCGTTGTATATTCTGTAATTTGGGCTGTGTTGTAACTGGTGTCACACCAGACACCCCTTCCATAAATGTCGGATTTTTATTTTGGAATTCCTTTCTACGTCTTCGCCCACTAAAACACAATTAAATCATCATCACATATTAAGGAAGTGACATCCTCGTGCTGTTACACAGTTATAATCTAGCAATCTAAAAAAGGAACATATCAATATAATATATCAATATGTGATACCCAGGGACAGACAGAACAATAAATTACCACCCAGTACGAAAGTTATTCAATTACATCACATATACTACCAGTACTTCATAATTGGTGAAAATAATTACAATTAACAGCACTTAATATGATGATTTTATGAATTTCGATAGTACACACCCAACTTGACGATTCATATGGCATTTGAATTTAGATCTTTAATAGGGAACATCTCCTCTGATTGAGCTTCAGTCTGATATGTACATCTATTATCAGGCAGTACATCTCACTTGACGATAGTTACCAGAGAAAGAACAATTGTTTGTATGCATCTGAACTCTGATTAGTGTGAAATGTAGCTAGTCGGTGATGTATGCAATGGAGAGGGAAACGTAATGTTTTATTTAACGACGCTCACAACTGCCGAGGTTATATCAGCACCAACAGTGTGCCAGAATTTTGTCCCGCAGGAGTTCTTTTACATGCCAGTAAATCTACTGACATGAGCCTGTCGCATTTAAGCACATTTAAATGTCATCGACCTGGCCCGGGATCGAACCAACAACCTCACGCATAGAAGGCCAGCGCTATATCAACTCCACCAACCATGCCGACACCCCATTATCATGAGGCCTAGTTGTCTCATTAGTGGTGCCTTCTTGGTATCACTTGTGAGGTTAAGACCTGTCTTCGTACAGTTGACTAAACAACAACAATCAGGAGCATGCCTGAGAAGTTGGATGACATGATTAATGCAAGAGATGGTAATATGGGCTTCTGAAGATAAAAAAGTGTCAAAGAAGTGTTATAAACCAAACAGAAAAGTTAGAGTAAATAAACATTAATAAATATAATAAAGAAATGGTAGAAGTGTAAATATTGATTATATATATTATTTCTGTCATTCTTGAATAATTCAATCAAACTGTTATAAGAAATGGCTTTAATATAAAAAGGATTATAAAACTTTACAAACCTAATATTAAATCATAAAATGATGAATAACTCTTCATTTAATTTACAGAAACATAAATAAAATATAATTATATTTACTATTTTATTTTTTAATTTGAAGTGTTGCTTTTTTTTTGGCAATTAGGGTAGTTTTTACTTTCATAACGATATTTTGCTTATTCCTCAGTCAGAAAGTCAATTCACTAGATGTAAGAGATGAGTAGTACGTGTAGAATGAACTTTACTTTTTGTATACGTATAAAGTACTCATTCTTGTTCAAAGATTAGATCCCAATAATTTCCATTTAATCTTACCATCATTTTATAGACCTTTGAAGACCATGTGTTTTTTTTCAACTGTAATCATACTGTATTTGTGAGATCTTATTGTCTATTCTTGAAACATATTTCGGTCATTTATCTGTTTAATCTATCTTAATATCTACAAGTTTATATGTTTGAAAATGATTATATATTTTGAACAAAGAAAGTTCGTAAAACTGCCTTTCCTAA
Organism: Periplaneta americana; assembly: GCF_040183065.1. Classification (NCBI taxonomy): domain Eukaryota; kingdom Metazoa; phylum Arthropoda; class Insecta; order Blattodea; family Blattidae; genus Periplaneta; species Periplaneta americana. Next base: position 135,507,096 of record NC_091128.1, read on the forward strand.
TAACAATAACTTTGGAATATACAGCTCCATAAACTGTATTCACATTATATTTGGTACTTTATGTTTCAACAATAATGTTATGCCTCTTTGATAAGTACAGTTGTGGACAAAAAATTTGGTGCCACTCAACATTCTTGTTGACAAAAGATTAAACACTAGTGCCCGTGTGCACCATTCTCGATTAAAATTTGACCATGGTTAAGTCGGCACTTGACCATCTTCAACGCCAATTTGCGGAGTATCAATCTCGATCAAAGTTAAACAAGTGAGTTGTTGATGATCAAATTTGATCATGGGTGTGGGACCGATTATCTTGAATTGAACATGGCCAAGTCGAGAAAACCAAAATGGCGGCACGATTTGATGTACTTGATGGAATTGAAGATGAAATTATGTATCTTGAACACGCAAGTCACTGCAGAAATAACAGAATTGGTGTTATTGTAGAAAGAGTAAGTTTGTAGATGAATAATAAAAATGTTTTTTTTTTCTCAAAATAGACTAATGTTTTATATATGTTTCTGCTTTGGAAGATCTGGACTTTACTTGAGGACAAAATATTATTTAGGCCTAACTGTCTAATTTTGTTAACATAATAATAAAGTAGTTATTCTATGCCGGTAATAATATAGTAAAACTAAATGACCATTTTGTAGAATGCGAGATTATCACTTATTAGCTATAGATTTGCCGTTTGAAACTATTAGGACCTACATGACGTTTTGGACAATTAGGCTATTTACACTTGAATTAAGAGAAATTACACAGATACTTTCCTTTCCCTCTTACTCCAAAATTTCAACCTTGTGAACACAAAATAAATGGATAAATTTCAGAACAAGGATACTTTCCTTTCCTTCTTACTCCAAAATTCCAACCTTGTGCACACAAAATAAATTGGCACTAAAAACTTCCTTTTCGTATGCATGATGATGCATATTCGACATACACAGACGAATTGCTTTTTTTTTTATTTCAAAATAATTGTTAGCGAGGTATCCGAATACTGAAATTTTCCCAAATAAATTATTGGCACTGAAATGTGTCTTTTCGTAAGCAAGATGATGAACATTCGACAAACACATACAAATCTGCTCTTTTTAGTAGCCTATTTCAAGATAATTGTCAGTGAGGTATCCATATACTGAAATTTTCCAAATTATTATCAATAATATGAAATAACCACTGTATAAATTACGTTACAAATTATGTTGAATTATGTAAACACGTATAACTCATGTGAATTGTGAGGATAAATCCAACCAGGTAGCCTGCTTTTCTCTTAGAGAACTTCAGTCAGTACTTTTATTCTGTAATATGGATGCAGAATTGCTGACGAGTTCTAAAGGAATTCCCACTTCGAACTGTGAGAAGTTCGGTGCTCTTTTCTTTTTTTCTTCCATGATTATTGAAACTTGTTATTTGAAAACTGCGAGGATGTTTGAAAGCAGTCCGACAAACAAAAACGAAGCGATAATTGACAGAGTGCGTTTGTTCACTGTTTTATACGCGGTAACCTAGCGCTCAGATGATTCTTCTCAAGCGAGCGTACCGTCAGCTGACAGTACTGAGTTGATCAAGGGAAAATGTCGGTGCACCGCATCTATAACTTGATCATTGTCAAGAATTAACCATGTTTCCGTGATTGCTGATAAACGGGCTAGATGATCGAGAATGGTGCACATGGCCATAGATCTTCCAACCTCCCACTAAAGATCAAACCTGCCTGATGTTACCTAATCCAATCGAATATTCATACAGGATTTTCTCTTTTCTCTGCTCAAGCACCTGTTTTTTCTGGTGTTATCCAATCTATAAGGAGTTAATACTTCAAATGACTTTCATTGCTAGCTTTCTTACCAGTGTCAAAGCTCTAAAACAAATTATAATTTCTTATTTATAATAGTAAAAGTAACTAAAGAATACAGACTGATCTGAATTTAAAATATGTTTTCTTTCTCTTGTTTCAGGTACAACAAATTAAACTCATCTTAATCAAAACAAGATTCAGTAACTACATAAATAAAAATTACATTAGGTATTTTGTTTTACGGTATCAATTTTTTCTCAAAGAATGTACAGACTCAGAAACAAAATTTGGGCCACTTGAATTTTCCAAGTTCCAGTTATAACAAACTGCGCATGCTTAATGTTATAAATGGAACTTTGAAAATTCAGATGGCACAAATTTTGTTTCTCGGTCTGTACAACAGAAATATTCACCCTATTTAAAGGGCGACATTACACGAAATAATTTTCCAATGAAGTTCAACAGTCACTAAATATGGAACAATATTTCTTCACATTACAAATCAATTTAAAGCAGAAAAACATGTTCTTTAGTCAACTGTCCGGAGACAGGTTTGAACCTTATAAGTGACATCAATAAGGGATCACTCATGAGACAACTAACCCAGAAGGTAACGGGGTGAGGTGGCCAGTTCCTTTCGTTATATCACATTAAAAATATAGTAGTAGTATTTATTTATTTAACCTGGTAGAGATAAGGCCGTCAGGCCTTCTCTGCCCCTCTACCAGGAGATTCCAACTGCAATATCAACAATAAAATTACAATTAGTATTAAATTTACATTTACAATTACAAATAATATTACAGTTAGTATTAAATTTACAATTACAATAAAATCAAAGTACGAAAAGATTACCTGAATAATTAAAACTAGATAATTTATCATAGAGAAACAAAGAATATTTTATATTTACTGAATTACAAATTAAATCTAGAATAACAAAATTGTATAGTGATGAAATTACTGAATATTGAAATATTTTGTGATAGATTAAAGAAACTATTTACAAGTAATCAATTACTGACCAAGTGCCTAGTAAGTTTTCGTTTGAATTCAGTTTTATTTCGACAGTCCCTGATGCTAGCAGGTAGCGAATTCCAGAGTCTTGGCAGGGCTATTGTGAAAGAAGATGAGTATGAGGAGGTGCGATGGGATGGTATTGTTAGTATTGTTTCATGACGAGAGCGTGTGTTCAGATTATGGTGGGAAGAAAGGTAAGTGAAGCGAGACGACAGGTACGAAGGAATAGAAGAGTTCAAGATTTCGAAGAGAAAGAGAAGTGAATGTAAATTTCTTTTCTTATCTAGTTTAAGCCAACCTATTGCTTCCAGGGATGGGGTAATATGATCATATTTACGAACATTGCTTACAAAACGTACACACAAATTATTAGCACGTTGAAGTTTCATTTTGTTGTCGCTGGAGAGGTCAGTCAGTAAAATGTCCGCATAGTCGAAATAGGGAAATGCAAGTGTCTGCACAAGGGACTTTTTTAAGCAAGAGGGGAGGTGAACATTTATCCTTTTTAGCACATGGATAATAGAATATACTTTTCTGCAGGTTTCTGTGATTTGCATGTCCCAGTTGAGATTATTATCCATGTGAATGCCAAGATTTTTTACTGAAGAACTGAAAGGGATATGCACTGTACTTACTTTAACAGGGGAAATGTCGAGGTGTTTTACAGCGTCGGTTTGCCGTTTGTGTCCTAATATAATTGCTTGTGTCTTTCCAGGATTGATTTTAAGACGGAGTTTCTTTGTCCATGTCACAATCGAGTCAATGTCTTCGTTCAATTTATCTATAGCGTCATTTACTCGGTCTAAGCGGGAAGAGATGTAGCATTGAAGGTCGTCAGCATACAAGTGATAGTTACAATGCCTTACAAGAGATGTAATATCATTGACATATATTGTGAACAACAATGGTCCGAGTACCGACCCCTGTGGTATACCTGATGTTATGTCAAGCCAGGAGGATCTTCGATTCCCGGATACAACACATTGTTGTCTTTCCCGTAAGTAGGATTCGAACCAACTCACAGCAGTCTCTGACAAATACATATTTCTCAATTTATGGGTGAGCAGGTCAAAATTTACAGAGCTGAAAGCTTTGCTAAGGTCAAGAAGTGTTAGTATTGTTACTTTATTAGAGTCGATTGCTTCACGAATGTCTTCGGTCACTTTAAGTAGAGCAGTGCTTGTGCTGTGTCCAGCTCTGAAACCTGACTGATACTCGTCGAATAGTTTGTGTTCGTTCATGTAGTTAGTAATTTGTCTGTGTACGATTCTTTCCAGTGCTTTTGAAATGGCTGGCAGGATACTGATTGGTCTATAGTCGTTCGGGTCGGTGGGAACTTTGACTTTTGGAAGAGGAAGAACGAAAGCTTGCTTCCATATTTTAGGGAAAGTTGAAGTGATTAAGGAACTATTGAATATATGTGCAATCGTAGGTATTACTATCTCTTGTATTTTCTGTATAAGTATTATGCTAATGTTGTCTGGCCCTTGGGCTTTTGTCTTGATGCGTCGGATGGCTTTCATTACGTCAATGGGAGTGACGTCGGTAAAATAGAATTTGTCTCGAGTTGGGGGAACTGAGTCAGGCAAAACTGTGTCTTGTTTCGTTGTGTCGTTCAAGCTCGGGTCCTTTACAAAGTGTTCGTTCAAGCGGTCAAGTGGGATGGGAATGTCTGCTTGTTCACTAGCCCTTCCAAGTCCAATAACCTTCAGATTTTTCCATAATTCGGAAGGGGTTGTGTTGGGTTCTATAAGTTTGTAGGAGTATTTCAGTTTAGCGTTTCTTATTAGTTGAGTCGTTCTATTTCTTAGGTGTTTATAGGAGTTAAAATATTCGTCGTTTTTGTTGCGGGTGTATTTTCTATAAGCTAAGTCGCGTTCGGACATCAGGCTACGTATTTCAGTCGTCATCCAAGGGGCTGGGTTTCTTCTGGTACGTTTGGTCTTTAATGGTGCGTGTTAGTCATAAAGTTGAAGTATTACAGAGCAGAATGAAATAGTTATGAAATTATAACTACAGAATTATATTACTCAGCCCAGACATATTGAGATTCGATTTTAAAGAACAATATGCAAGAATTTTTTTTATGCTACTATTTTTCATAGAATCCTCAGAGTGCAATGTACTACATAGTATTATTTACAACTGAAATAGTTTACAAAATTTATAAATCTAACCTGCTTTCACCAACATCTCCAACATCAGAAGAAATGTCATCGTCATCACCACCATCGTCACCGTTAGTGTCATCAGATTCTGAAAAATACAATATTATTATATATTCTCATAAATTTCACACATTATCTAGTCGAACTGTTACTTCAAATAAATTTACAGTCGACTCCCGATAATTCGCGGTAATTAATGGACGAACTTCCGCGAAATATCGAAAATCGCAAATTATCAGCAACATTTTTTATTATTCAATTCAGTAGATAACTTCAGATACTAAATCATGTCATTCAACCAGTTTCTTTACACAATGAATATAAATTATGATTTGACATCCAAACTTCTTATCTCAGGAACATCCAACATTTCAAGAATATCCAACTTCTAACTACATGCAGAGAAAAAAAACAACAAAAAGAACCACTCTGAAAGTTATGGTTTTGGCCAAGTTTTTATACATTGGCCGCACGTGGACTGTGTAAATCAAACCTTATCTTTAGACATGTATTTCATCAGTTATATTGCAATTTACTGTCATAAACTAACCTGTACACCATGCAGGTAACTCAGGAGCAGGAGGAGTATCCTTAACTTCGTCGTACCTTCTGTAAAGTTCTTCCAGGTAATCTCCTTTATAGATTCCTGGAGGACTGAAACATATTATTTATTTCATGCATATTACTTTTCACATTGACGAACACGAGACATTTAGTATTTTTAAAGCAACAACATACACTGTACTTTGTAATGACTATCATAAAACAATCATCTAGGGAATAATCCTGTGTTCTTGTCACTTTCAGATAAGGCTCTTAAAACAAAACAATACCACGCATTAATACTATTAATTCTATACTGTTTTCGCTGTAAGAAAAATCCTAATGTAAACATAAGCACGTTGTTGTCATACCTGTGATTGGCTCCCAGTCGAAACACTCACATGACGCAGGAAAATATAGTTCGTATTTGGAAACCATAATCTTCTATTATTTGAAAATAAAAAATTGAATTCTAGTTGTTAAACACGATGAAACATTTAACTTCACTCATATGTAAAACGCTATGTAAAAGAAAAGCTACTTTTATATTTTGTTATGTCTATGAACGCGGATGAATACAAACGGTAGTCTGTTCTTGTAACAAGTTGGCATCACTTAAGCTTGTACTTGTTCACGTAAGCACGTGGTACTGAAGTATGGCTTTTGCATCCTCGGTGTGTGTGGTTATTAAACATAAGAGTGGAAACCCTCTCAAAAGCGGAGAAAAACAAATAGTCCTTAATGTATATAAGTTAAGTGAGTTTTAATTGTAGTAATTATAAAGTAAATGTTTCCTCAGCAAACGAATGCATAGTAGTGAGGTTAGGCCTACTTGACGAGTAACGGGAAATGTTTAACATGAAACAGAATGTACAACAGTAGACGGGAACACGTACTGAGAATCTATGGCGCCAAACAGCAGCCAATGAAGCCTCACTTCAGTCACGTGCTATTGTTTATATTAGGATTTTTCTTACAGCAAAAAGATTATAAATACTTTTTGACTTATTAGTCTCAGTCTAGTCAATGCATGCTGTTTTGATTATCAGAAGTGGTATGTCATACATTACGAATCAATTATAATAATGCTTCCCAGTCTACAGTTCTAACTATTCCTTTGAATCGTCAATGAACGACACATAGGATTCTTCCCTTTAAAAACCATGGATAGAACAAAAACGTTATAATCTCTCACATAGATGGTATGAGAGATGAGACATTGGATGGTCTCTTTCTGATTGGCTGTGAAGATTATGACGCGTTTCTTAAAACAAATTTATATTTTATTTAGTTTTGGAGTATATCATTATGTAGGATTAATTTCTTGTAAATAAAACACAAATTACAGCCAATTTTTTTTCTCTTTCCTAAAATCAGGGTGCGCGGAGTATTCGTGTAAAAACAAAATTATAGTTTATTTAACGATGCTCACAACTGCAAAGATTATATCAGCGTTGCCAGAATTTTGTCCCGCAGGAGTTCTTTTACATGCCAGTAAATCTACTGACATGAGCCTGCCGCATTTAAACATACTTACATGCCATCAACCTGGGCCAGGATCGAACCCACAACCTCGAGCATAGAAGGCCAGCGCTATACCGACTATGCTACCTAGAACTACTGTATTCGTGTATATATGATAATTGATCACAACTACAAATTTGATCCTACAAATGATTACATATTAATCATAAGAAATTTTGTGTTACATACTCCTCCACCGCAGAATAGTGTTATTTTTCAGCAGGAAAGAACTAATAGTGAAACTATGAGCAATGTGCATTAGTTTATATGCAGTATCATTCTTAACCTGAAAAGAGATTATTACTGAAATCAGAAGTTCAAGTTGAATTTAACCTCAGCATTATTGTATGTTTCAAATCCTTATGCAGTTGCAAAACTAAATCCACATTACTTCTCTCTGCATTTGTTTTCTGTATATCCCTTATTTGTATTTGGGTGGTGTGGTAGATAAGGCCTGATGACCTTGATTCCACCAGATTAAATAAGTAAATAAAAATATTTTGTACCTACTCAACTATAGATTTAATTTGTATGTACGAAAGAAGTGACACCAAAAGCGTTCTTCCTTCAAAATATAACCAACACATGGTTGCAAAATAATGGATTTGTAAATCTTTGGTACACAATTCTACCACGAAGTTCATTTTACAGATAAATTTTATTTTGAGGGTCTCAATTTAAATTATTTATTACACTCATTATGAAATAACTCACCGAACTAATGCAAACTGATTTAGGGCTGCAGCTACGCTGCAATCCATTTGTGCTACCAGATAAGAAACTATAAGGAAGCCTGTCCTGTTGAAACCATGTGTGCAATGGACACCTGCAAGTGAAACATAAATAAGTCTATTATATTTTAATGCCACTATTTGAGTAAAATCAAGACAGGATTGAGTAAGCACTGCTACTTCCCTCCCCATATTCACATACAAATTTGTAATGAAAGGTAGTTTGATATCATGATCTATGAAGAAAGGGAGGGGGGGTTCTATGACAACAATGACGTGTTAAATATATTATTGCATGACAAATCGTTTCATAATAGGTTTATTCCGGCAAGTAATTCAGAACGTGTTACAAACTATAGTCCCGTCGCTCTAATTTCCGGCAGCAAATCGCATTGCAGGTCGGCTACATTTAAACGTGTGCATCTTGTGATTCGCTTATGAAGACGTTATTCATTTCTTAAGGCTCGATAAATACTTAATATAATCGCCCGCCACTTTGGCTCTTTCGTTGGCGTTCGCAGAAAGCACACAAAGACGTTATTTGCCGCTCAATTATTTGCTGAATTACAGTGATTTATTATCATAGGAGCTACGACATGATAATGTTTAACGGTGTGGCAAATAGATTCCTCGTATGGTAGCTCGGGAACGAAAGAACAAAAATGGCGAATGATACTACCTACTAGACTTTATAGAGCCTTCACTTCCTAAGACGTAAGCAAGGAGGCGGAGTCACACCGGGAATAACAGCGTTGTGACTATAATACAGAACATCTTTCGACATATGCACTAGTTGAGTACGTTCTCAGAACTAGTTTGAGATTTTACGTTGTTGGAATGTTTCTTGAACTGTTATTTCATGATCTTCAGAGATTCTTCTTATATTAAAATAATATTCATCTTCCAAACTTAATTCGTCATAAAATATATCACTATCACCTTCCAAAGCACTCATGATCGACTATTTTTTAATTCTATCCTGCTTAGTCTCGAAGTATTTTAACCTCACTTCACATTAAGCCATATGCGCATGTGTCAACAGTTCAGGATTCCCAGTTCCTGCTCTTAATTGAGAACCAATTTCACTCATTCCGAACAAGTTCCAAAGCACGTTGGAACATGAAACTGGGAGTTCAGAATCGTTTCAGGTCTTCTTGGAACGCATATTGAGATACTCCACATGACCAGGCAGTTCAGAATCGATTCTGAACCATGCTGGAACAAATCTAATATTAACTTTATAACGCAAGTTATGCTGTCTTAAGAGAACGAACAATTCCATATATGTACATAACAATTGATTTCCTTTACGAAATATCTTTTTCCTTGATTCAAGTTCCAATGTTTGACTAGTCAATTCATTTTATATAACACAAAATAATCGCGGAGAAAGTTGTATAAGTATCTTCAATGGAATCCTAATGCACACACAAATCGAAGTAGCGATTCATATCTTTTAATGAGGCACCTGAAGCTATCACTGCTAAATGACAATATTATCCAGGTGTCAAGGTGATCGATGTGCACACAAGCAAACCAAAGAAGCAGCAGTTGCAACATGATGGCACCTCTGCATGGGTGTACCATTGGCAAGCAGCACTTTGTTGTGCCATTTTTCTGGGCAAAAGGTCTGGCATGAAGGGATATCATAAAGAAATGCTGCTCGTGTATGGTGAGCATTGCCTGTCAAGTCAAGCTGTCTCAATTGGGTGCAGAAGTTATCTGAATAATGAACAAGTATCAAACACCAAGTTGGTCAGCAAGTGGAGAGTGTACAGAGATAAATATGCAACAGGTGACTATATCTAAGTAGTCAGGCTAAAGGGGATAATATGCTAGCCTGGAAAGTCACAGGTGATGAGTTTTGGATGCATTGTTACCAGCCCGAAACATAGAATACATCAATGCTTGGATCAAGTTGCCAATGGTACACTTGCACAGAGATGCTAATATCTTGAAGCTGCTGCTTCTTTGTTTTGCTTGTGCACATACTGATAATACTGCCATCTAGCACAGCTTCAGTCACTTCATTAAAAAATGTAGATTGCTACTTCGGTTTGGAACTTACTGGTTTTCCCTCGTATGTTTTTGATTTCAACTAAAGGTCCATTAACTCCATTAACACTTTACTAGAAATCAGTATATTTTATATGCATAATTACTGGACAAATATTTTGTAGATACTGAACTTCCAATAGAATCTTTTGCAACATCTCAATGTTTTCCCTTTTATATCTCGTATAAAGAAAAGGTAATTTTGGAGAATGACCACTCCACGATTTTCGAACTTTTTTTTCCGCAAACAACGATTTTATGCTCCATTTTCGAACAGTAACAGAAAAAAAATTTAGAAACACATAATTTCGACAGTAACCTAACATAACCTTAACTAACCCTAACTAACCTAAGCTAACATAATATTACCATGTTAGGTTAGGTTAGCTTATTTTAGCTTTGTTTTGCTTGGGTTAGGTTAGTTTAGTTTAGGTTCTGATAGATTATGTTAGGTTACAGTCGAAATTATGTGTTTCCGAATTTTTTTTTCTATTGCTTTTCGAAAATAAAGCATAAAATCGTTTGTGAAAAAAAAAAGTTCGAAAATCGTGGAATGGTCATTCTCCAAAATTACCAAAGAAAAGAAAAGTCCCATAATAATTTATTATCCCTACCAATCTTGATTCAAAATATACTTTGTTTGTGCTCATGGAATGTCTACTTACCTATTATTTCTAATGGATTTTGATGTATGAACTCGTCACAAATCAAAAAGAATGCTTTAGCAACTTCTTCAGATGGAGTTTCCCCATGGCCACGACATTTCAGTTTTATATATTTGCAGCCTTCAGCTTCTATTTGTTTCTTATTATAAAATCGTCCTGTATTTGTTAAATCGATCCAAAGACCAAGTTTTATCTGTGAACACAATACAAAATTCAAAATATTAACACAATTATGAATACCCGCTGAATCAGCGAAATGCTTGGGTGAAGACAAGAAGGAAATTCTACCATTATACTTTGTTCCATATGTCTGACAGGAGAAGTAAACATTGCCGGCAAAGGATGAGAGAAGTATAATTGCTATTCAACCAATTGTAGAGGTCTCATTCCACGCTTGTTTTGAAGTTGGGCGATCTGAAGCGTTCTACCCCCGCCAAACTTCAAAACAAGCGTGGAATGAGACCTCTGCAATTGGTTGAATAGCAATTATACTTCTCTCATCCTCTGCCGGCAATGTTTACATCTCCTGTCACAGTATGGAATTAAGTATAGTATCATTATGCAACGAAATATATAAGAACGGCAACAGTCTGAAGATTTCCAGGAGACAATGATGATGCCAATACTGAAGAAAAATAATGCCAAGAAATGTAATGAGTTCGGGACTATTAGTCTGATATCACACTCGGCGAAGATTCTCCTGCGAACACTGAATAGACATTTATATTCTAAAGGTAAGCGTTCACTACATCGTATCGCACGCATCGGACGAATCGCACAGATCGGAAAAAGACTATCTTTGCTGTAATTGTTATGTAACCGCGTTCATTACATCGTATCGGACGCATCGCCTCTCGGCAAATCTGTCCATGTTTCTCGGATGGGCAACTATTACTTCTTTAATAAATCAATTTTAATTGGTCAATTGTTACTATTATGTTGTGCCATGTTCAGTGTCGCACCAAAATGGCAGACGGAAAACTTATTTCGCGTGTAGAAAATTGCGAAGAATTATATAATTTGAGGCGTTCCCATTACAGTAATCAAGTCGTTTCTTGCAAATATATTATGTAACCAATATTTCTTTCGTTTCTTCCTCTTCAATTAAGACGCATGAAGCAATTACAAATTCTTATTTGCTAACAGACGTAATTAATAAACCTAACCTCAACTCCTCTGCTTTCAGTAATGTCAATATCGTACGACGTCATGTTTTAAACAGCTGATAGGGGAATCCGATGAGGCGATGAGGTGAAGCCGTTACAGTGAATGCACTGCACTTAAAATATCCGTTGCGTGCGATTCGTATGAGGAGTGCGATACGATGTAGTGAACGCTTACCTTAACATGGAAGGAGAGCTGGTAAAAGAGCAATTTGGCTTCAGGTAGAGAAGAGGTACAGAGATGCAACTGGACTGCTGCAAACAATTTATAGAAAAAGTTATCTATAGAAAAATAAAAAAAAATTGTATGGTATATGATATTTGTGAACCTGAAAAAAGGCTTTTGACAGAGTGAATTGGAATAAATTTATGGCGACTTGAAGACAACTGGTTTGGACTGGAAAGAGAGAAGGCTATTTATATTTATATACGAAAGAAATTAAGTCAGGATAGAGAAGAAATGTCAGAGGGAAGTAGTGGAACAGGGAGAAGGATATACGACAAGGATGCCCTTTATCACCTACACTGTTCAACATCTACTTGGAGGATTTAATGAACATTTTTCAGTACATGGAAGTTGATAGTAAGAGGAAAAAGAATAAGGTGCATAAGATTTGCTAATGATATGGTGTCGTTAGCAGAAGGGGAGATATTAGAGGATATGCTACTGGTGCTAATGACAGCTGTGAGTCCACACCTGTGGAGTAACGGTCAGCGCGTCTGGCTGCGAAACCAGGTGGTCCGGGTTCGAATCCCAGTCGGGGCAAGTTACCTGGTTGAGGTTTTTTCTGGGGTTTTCCCTCAACCCAATACGAGCAAATATGGGTAACTTTCGGTGTTGGACCCTGGACTCATTTCACCGGCATTATCACCTTCATATCATTCAGACGCTAAATAACCTAGATGTTGATACAGCGTCGTAAAATAACCCAATAAAAAAAAATGACAGCTGTGAGCAGTATGAGATGAAGATAAATGCAAACAAGACGAAGACCATAGTTACTAAAACAAAAATAAAGAAGATAAACGTGCGAATTTGAACTGAGGAAGTGAAATGAGTGGACAGCTTCAAATTCTTTGGGGTGTGTTATAATTAATAACATGAGCTGCTGCCAGTAAGTAAAAAGGAGGATAGCAATGGTAAAGGAAGCAAGTATGGTAACACATAGTTTTTGATCAAACACATTATAAGAACCAGTACCGGCTATATTCAATAGCATTTATATATATATATATATATATATATATATATATATATATATATATATATATATGAATAGAGCTCTTATCGGTTTGGTTTAGCGATGTACTGGCAAACAGGTTCTCAGCGAGGATGAGGTTGTGGCTGCCAGAATTAGTAAATACTGTAATGGCGGTCACTTTCCACGGAGTCTAAAAACTAATTGCAATAATGGATATGTAAATGTAGATCACCTTCGTTTAGAGCATGCACTGGGGTATAGTGATAGGTTTAAGAGTTAATGAACATGCTGGAGATTATACAGATATGCCAGCCTGCTGAGCCAATTTTTTTTTTAGATTTTTGTGGTGAAGGTTCGAGAATAGCACCATGGATAAATATATAATAGGATGCGAAACTTACTGAGTTTCCCATAACACATACTAGAGGCGCTGTTGTAGAAATTGATCTTGCTGCCACCTGTTGGGAGGAGGGGCGTTATTATGTCTAGCAGCGCACCAAGTAGTGAAAAGAGTAACTAATTACTTCATGCATTTAGCAGCGCACCTGGTGACGAAAATGTTAAACTGTGCAGAAAGTATTCCCTCCCACCCTCATCGATATTCAAAACTAACCCAATTTGAAATAAAACATTTACATTTTTATTCCTCACAGCAACTTCTACTGAAAATTCTTACCGGAGCCAACAGGAAGATAAAAGAGACGATCTATTTTACACTACCCAATTAAAATATAACCAGAGACAAAAAATAAAGTAAAAGGTTAGATAATTGGGATTGTATTCTTTGGGTATTTATTGTACAGCACAATGGAAAAATCTGCAAGAACTACTTAGATAGTTCAATTTATTATATTACTATTACTTTACAATACATTCAACAACACTATTTTTACAACGTCCATAAACATCACTGTTTAAACATACACTACTTATACACACGTAGTATCACTTTATGTTCACTTATTAGCAAGTTTCTGTCTGCCATCTTGTCTCTTCGAGCAATATCTCGAACGGATAAATAGAGAACTCTGGGTAATGTACCCAACACGTAGTTCTAATGTTCACCACCTATGATGTTGGGCACTGATCATCTTATTTCAGCCCCCCGCCGCCAGATGGTGCTGACCGCAGTTTCGCGTCCTATTATATATTTATCCATGATAGCACCAAAGTCATCTAATTTAGCCTGTGTTAAAACTGGTATATTTCCAGGCCATATTTGGATTAACACCTAGTCCGTGTTCTCAAAATTATCCATTAACTTATATACTGCCTGCCTTGTCGGCAGTCGAGTATTCGGAAACTTTCGCAATACTCTCTGCAAAGACCCAGCAAGCCAATTCGTAGGCCTACTTATAATATCGTCGTGTGAATGCAAGAACGAGGTAACTCGAAATTTGCGTTTTTTAGTTACCTCTTTTACAGCATAGCAAAAATCGCACAAAATGTAATGCAAGAACTTGGTAACTGATTGAACGATACCAGCGACATCTATTTTCCAATATAACAAATAGGTGAATGAAAACGAGACATATTCCTTAGTGCAATAAATAAGTAAATAGGCAATGTCACAAGATATGAAAAATCAAGTTATCCAGTTCTTGCATTCACACGACGATATGTCTTGCACACAAATACTCTTTCTTCTTAGAGTAAAATAGCGAGCCATTCTATGCGGTATCTAACATGGAAGTACACTCACAACAATCGCACAACACGCATGGGAGCATCCAATGTGAAGAGAAATTGGTAAGCAGTTTTGGCGGCAAACTGTAAACTAGCACTGACCGGGCCACATGCCATAAGGCCAGTAAACCAAACCAGAGTTTTCTACAGTACGCAACATTGAAGGTTTTTTGACGAAAAAGTGGGAAAATACTCTAATTTTCAAAGGGAAAGTAGCTTTGAATGTGAAGAATTAATTTAAGACGTCAGTTGACTTGAAAACATATCAGAAAATAGCTAAAAGTTGCAAAGAACTGATCGGTTTAGGTTAACCTGAAAGAGATTAGGCTTATTTAACACCGAAATAAAGAGGGAGAACACTTAAAAAACGCGAAACGCACATTTTCCTTCACTTAATATATGCAAAGCATACAAAATGCCAAAACTAACCTAATCTAACCTGTCACAGATTCGTATATGCTAGGTATGCTAAAGCCTAAATTAACCTAACCTCTTTCGGTGTTGGACCCCGGACTCATTTCACCGGCATTATCACCATCTCATTCAGACGCTAAATAACCTAAGCTGTTGATAAAGCGTCGTAAAATAACCCACTAAAATAAAAAAAAAATAACCTAACCTGTCACAGATTGCCACACCGTAGAACTTAGAAAAATGCAAGTTGAAAGAGTCACGTGCTAGAGAAAGGCTCCAAACCAATAACAACTCTGTAGCAGAGGAAATCTCTAACATTTTTAGGCTATGTCAGCTTTTGTTTTCTTCTTATAGGTCTAATAAGGAAATGTAAAACATTCACACAGGATAACTTTTAACGTGAGGAAACAGGTCGAAACAGATTAATTGGAACATTAATCGGATAGCAAGACTTGGCATAAGTGTTAAACTGTGTATACTGACGAATAGTTTGGTTAGTTACTCCAAAGAAAAGGCCCTAGTTTCCCCGAAAGGTTAGGGGAAAATCTGAAAGAACAGAACGTACAAACTCCGCCCACAATCCCCTTCACTTTTCCTCTACTAGTTCACCAGACGCTCTAGCGGGAAAGAGTGGAAAGTAGGGGTTTAGGGTAGAGTGACACCTTACTTACTTACTTACTTACAAATGGCTTTTAAGGAACCCGAAGGTTCATTGCCGCCCTCACATAAGCCCGCCATCGGTCCCTATCCTGTGCAAGATTAAGCCAGTCTCTATCATCATACCCCACCTCCCTCAAATCCATTTTAATATTATCCTCCCATCTACGTCTCGGCCTCCCTAAAGGTCTTTTTCCCTCCGGTCTCCCAACTAACACTCTATATGCATTTCTGGATTCGCCCATACGTGCTACATGCCCTGCCCATCTCAAACGTCTGGATTTCAAGTTCCTAATTATGTCAGGTGAAGAATACAATGCGTGCAGTTCTGTGTTGTGTAACTTTCTCCATTCTCCTGTAACTTCATCCCGCTTAGCCCCAAATATTTTCCTAAGCACCTTATTCTCAAACACCCTTAACCTATGTTCCTCTCTCAGAGTGAGAGTCCAAGTTTCACAGCCATATAGAAGAACCGGTAATATAACTATTTTATAAATTCTAACTTTCAGATTTTTGGACAGCAGACTGGATGATAAGAGCTTCTCAACCGAATAATAACACGCATTTCCCATATTTATTCTGCGTTTAATTTCCTCCCGAGTGTCATTTACATTTGTTACTGTTGCTCCAAGATATTTGAATTTTTCCACCTCTTCGAAGGATAAATCTCCAATATTTATATTTCCATTTCGTACAATATTCCCGTCACGAGACATAATCATATACTTTGTCTTTTTCGGGATTTACTTCCAAACCGATCGCTTTACTTGCTTCAAGTAAAATTTCCGTGTTTTCCCTAACCGTTTGTGTATTTTCTCCTAACATATTCACGTCATCTGCATAGACAAGAAGCTGATGTAGCCCGTTCAATTCCAAACCCTGCCTGTTATCCTGAACTTTCCTAATGGCATATTCTAAAGCGAAGTTAAAAAGTAAAGGTGATAGTGCATCTCCCTGCTTTAGCCCGCAGTGAATTGGAAAAGGATCAGATAGAAACTGACCTATACGGACTCTGCTGTATGTTTCACTGAGACACATTTTAATTAATCGAACTAGTTTCTTGGGAATACCAAATTCAATAAGAATATCATATAATACTTCCCTCTTAACCGAGTCATATGCCTTTTTGAAATCTATGAATAACTGATGTACTGTACCCTTATACTCCCATTTTTTCTCCATTATCTGCCAAATACAAAAAATCTGATCAATAGTCGATCTATTACGCCGAAAACCGCACTGATGATCCCCAATAATTTCATCTATGTACGGAGTTAATCTCCTCAAAAGAATATTGGACAAAATTTTGTACGACGTCAACAAAAGTGATATTCCTCGAAAGTTACCACAGTTGGTTTTGTCCCCCTTTTTAAAAATAGGTACAATTATGGACTCCTTCCATTGTTCTGGTACAATTTCCTTTTCCCAAATAGCAAGTACAAGTTTATAAATTTCGCTATATAATGCACTTCCACCCTCTTGTATTAATTCTGCTGGAATTTGATCGATACCTGGAGACTTGTACTTTTTCAGATTTTCTATCGCAATTTCGACTTCTGAAATCGTGGGTTCGGGTATAAATGGCTCAGCAGTTTGTATTTCAATATCATCCCGATCATTTCTATTTGGCCTATGTACATTTAGTAGTTGCGCAAAATAGTTTTTCCATCTGTTTAGGATTGATGAAGAGTCTGCAAGCAAGTCACCATTCTCATCCTTGATCACGTTTACCCTTGACTGATATCCGTTCTTAAATTCCTTTATACCCTTATATAAATCTCTAATGTTTTTATTCTTACTATTTGTTTCTACCTCATTCAGTTTTTCCTTCAAGTAACCTCTCTTTTTATTCCTAAGTGTACGACTTGCTTCCCGTCTTTCATTGAAATAATTATCTCTATTCTCCTCAACTGGATCCTGTAAGAATTTCAATTTTGCCTGTTTCCTTCTTTCTACTACCATGCAACAATCTTCATCAAACCACGGTTTCTTTTTCTTAGTTTCATAATAACCTATGCTCTGCTCAGCTGCAATTTTGATACTATCTCTGATATTTTCCCACACGCTATTAACATCTAATTCTTTCTCAACTTCGTCGGAACTTTCTAAAGTGGCAAACCTATTCGAAATTTCGACCTGATAATTTTGCTTAGCTTCCTCGTCCTTTAATTTCAAAATATTGAATTTAGTAATATTAACTTGTTGCTCTACTCGCTTGGCTACTGATAATCTTTCTCTTAATTCTCCAATCACCAAATAATGGTCAGAATTACAGTCTGCACCTCTGAAAGTTCGAATATCTACTATACTAGTATGTCTCCGTTTATCTATCAAGATGTGATCTATTTGGTTGTGTGTCAATCCATCTGGAGAAGTCCAAGTATTTTTATGTATATCCTTATGGGGGAATGTTGTACTTTTGACAATTAAATTTTTCGATGTGGCAAAGTTGACTAATCTAACTCCATTGTCACTACTAATTGCGTGTAGGCTCTCTTTTCCAATAGTTGGTCTAAAAATATCCTCCCGTCCTACTTTAGCGTTGAAATCCCCCAATAAAATTTTCATATGATATCTAGGGAACTGATCAAAAGTATGTTCCAATTCCTCATAGAAGCTATCCTTTAGATAGTCGTCTTTCTCTTCTGTAGGGGCGTGAGCATTTATAACTATGATGTCGCACCATCTACCCTTAAGTACTAAATACGATAACCTGTCACTGATAAATTCGACCTTTTTTACTGCTGAGTTTATTCTTTTATGTACAAAGAATCCTGTTCCTAATTGGTGATTATTGTTTCCTTCCCCATAATACAACAAGTAATCTCCTATTTGTGATATGCCATTCCCATCTAACCTAACCTCTTGTACTCCCACAAAGTCTATTCTATATCTAGCTAGTTCTTTTGCTACTAATGTTACCCCTCCTGTTCTATAAAGACTAGTTACGTTCCAAGTGCCAAATCTCAAAACCTTATTCCTTTGCTGTGGTCGTGCCAGAGAATCAGTCCTATTCCGAGGCTTACTGTAGGAATTCGTAACAAGCTGTTTTTTACGGTGATGGGTTGTTAGCCCTTCGCCCAACCCCCAAGCTGGAGGACCACCCCTTATCGGCTGTCCACGACTGCTTATTCAATATATTCGCAGCTACCCTCCATATCTGGAGGCCGTCTCCTCTATCCGCAACCTGAGGACGCGCCATGCCGTGGTGATAGGGACCCACCATACATGGGGAGTGACACCTAAGGGACAAAAGTGAAACTGAAAGCGCCATCTACGAAGCAAAACGAAAACTCCGTTCTGTTTCCCTTTCTTTCTTATCTCTCTCTTTTTTTATCTCATTTCTTTGCTTATGCTGGGATTCTATCAGTTGAAGTTGCCTATGAAACTCACACACGCTATTGGTAATGCTTTAGACCACTCGGCTATGAGACGACTTGATGAAATAGGGAAAAATGAATCTACTCATGTTCAATGGCAGATCTGCAGAACTGTAGCTCCTCAGAGCAATTGCCTTCGTACTACTCCTACCTCATCCACCTTTTCAATCAGTGTGGTCATAGCATTTTAGTTCCACTCACTACATCAACATTCATCCTCGTGGCGGCAGGTATACAATATGCATACTGCAGTTTGAAGAGAACTGGAACATGGCAAAATCCAAACCGTGAAGAAATACAACTTCCAAAGGAAATGGGAATATGATTATTTTCTTGTTGAAGACGAAAGAATTGCTTATTTACTGTGTCCCATCCAATTTATTTCTACTAATCATTTCAATATTAAACGACATTTCAATAAAGTTCATATTAAGGATTATGGAATAGACAAACTTTCAGGTAAGTTCATTATTACGATCTGTATATTGATTTGTTTATATACTGTTAAATTAAGGACCACTTGTTGTGTTCATTTTGTAATGAAATGAATAGTGACATTTATATTAAACTTTCAAGGTTCATTACTTAAATGCTACAAATTTATGTTTCCGTAGGTGATGAGAGGACGAAAGTTTTGGAAAATCTAAAGCAGGCTAGATGCAAAGAAATCTCAAAGAAACAAACTACAGACAGGAAATCTAGCACAATCGTAAATCTTCAAACTACATAACGCATTATAAATACGATGACTTTATTATAATCCTTTTTGAAAATAACAGTGCCGCCACTGATAGACTTTCCACATGCTAAGAACGTAAACAACTCTATGCAGAAGTCGATCATCTCCAATAGAAGTGGAGTGAGGCTGACGTCATATCTCCCCTACTTACGGGTTCTGCAGACCTGTTCAATGGGGAGTACCGTAATGTATTGTAGGAATGTAATGTGTGACGTTGCACATGTCTTTGGTGACTATTGTGTATGGAATACAATCTGCGAGTGAGGGAGTGTTACGTTCACAGATGAGTATTGTGTTATGCCAAGTACGTGAGTGTCGAATGCACATTTCATTTTGGCGGGCGTAGATTTGTGTGTTCTATTATGCTTATACGTGAATGTCGAATGCACGACGCAGGTTTGTTGTGTTAGGGAGTGAGCCACCGAGGCGGGGGCAGACAATAGACAGAGAGCAGCTGCCGTGTGGTGAGCGTGCGGCGAGAATGGGGATAACGTCCCATACTGCCGTTCTGTTCTTTCAGATTTAGCCAAGATTTGTATAAGCAAAAGCCTATTTCTTGCAGTCACCCTCTTTATTACTACGTATTGCATAAAATAACGACATCTGCATTTATCGCTAAGGTATATAATGTACTGGTATCGGAAATAGTTTATCAACATAACCTAGTACAGTGAAAAATACAATACAAATTCAATTGTTACTCAAAGGTAAAGCTGCAGTGAGAGAGGTAACATACCTTGTAACTTTTCATTGACTGGAAGATCATGCTGGGTGGAAAACGACTCTCCTCTGGAACCTGATCATCATACTGTGAGCTGAGAGGAGTTTTGAATGCAAGAAATTTGTTAGCCACCAGATCTGAAGCTTTCCTCGGACAATGTAACCAACGTGGAGGGATTGGTCCTGGACTTCTGTTGTCTTGATGGCCACTCATCACTCCTGTTAAAAATTTGACGAGACATGCACTAATCAGCTGGCAATGTAACTCATAATCTAAAATTTGGACCACATCTGGTTAAGGTGAATTCCTAGAAAGGGAATATTAATTCGTGCAACTAACTACAACTCATTCAAATATATAAAGAAAATTTACCAGTTATATTGATCCTTTAAAATAATACCAAATGTTTACACTCCCATATCCAAAACAATCTAGGTATAACTCTTTTTCTATCAACGTCAACCATATACAGCCTATCTGATACGCACACTACAAACGATTCCCATACAGAGTTGCCAACTCGTCAAATCAAATGTCACCAAATAATAGTATAAAAATCACCAAAATTGTATTAATTTTACTCATATGGGAGAATTTGTGTTAAAATACAAATAAAAGATACGTCCCATTATTCATAAATCAGACGCTGCCGGCGTGAGTACCAATTTGTTTAAGTACATGTTGTTGTCCACACCTGTGGAGTAACGGTTAGCGCGTCTGGCCGCGAAACCAGGTGACCCGGGTTCGAGACAAGTTACCTGGTTGAAGTTTTTTCCGGGGTTTTCCCTTAACCCAATATGAGCAAATGTTGGGCAACTATCGGTGCTGGACCCCGGACTCATTTCACCGGTATTATCACCTTCATCTCATTCAGACGCTAAATAACCTAAGATGTTGATACAGCGTCGTAAAATAACCTACTAAAATAAAAATAATTACATGTTCTGGTAAACTGTAGGTCTAGTTATGGCAGCATTTGTAGACTATTTTCAAGTCGAATTTAATACTCATATTAGAATGAAGTGTTTAAATTTTCATTCTATTTCGCAATTTATATTTGGTCAAATTCGCTACACTGAACACGCGTTCAATACGCCATTTGAATGTGGAAGAGTTTTTTTTACCTTGTACGGAGTAGGGTCCCGAAGGCTTGCACTGCAGCCTGAGGCATGGAAATGATAAAGCAGGTGTAGCAAGCTCAAAAAAGTCTGACTTCTGTACCTGTTTGTTCCTAATTCCTATTTCCTCATTTTCATGACCAATGCCATGGCTCAACTCTTATTCTGAAGTCATGCAATCACTTTGATGATGGAGAGGGGAAACTTCACATGAGGACGTTGCACATTATTTTGAAACGCTAAGTAATGTCAATCTTTTCCCAAATAATTAAGATTTAAGGTTAATTGAATTAAAAACCAGAATAAATGAAATATTAATTTTGTGCGTCCAAACCCCAGATTTATGACTACACGTCCTTTAAAAACGCCAGAATTTCTACATGTCGCTAAATGGCATTTCTTGTCACCCCTGATCACATCGTAATCAGAGTTGTTACCAAATCGCTTACCAAAAAACCAGACTTGGTGGCAAAATCACCATATTAGCAACACTGTCCCCAAACTACTTTCAGGCTCACACAGGTTATCACAACACACGATTGCCAGCTTTACTTTTATGTGTTTTTTATTTCCCCTTCACGGTTCTATTTCATCACAGTCTTCAGAAAACATCAGCATCATTTGAAGGTAATTAGTTTAAATTCTCAATTTGTTGCACTCTTGATACGTACATAAATGATTTGAACAACATTGAACTTGGTCAATAATATATTATATTCTGTAGATTTTATAAAATCTGTGGTCCGTTTATTTATTTATTTTTTTATTTGTGCAGCAAAACGTAGCGAAATTTCGTCAGGGCTGTAGCGACATTTCGACATTGTTTTGTGGCAGACTGGACATGTAAAAGTCTCCGAGCACTTCGAAGATAAAGTGTGATCTGTGACCAGTGTCCCCAACCTTAGCGGAATTTGAGGCTTCGGGTTACTTAGCGGCGATAATCGAAATTCTCTCGAAATGTAATGGAACTTAAAAAGTAATGTTAGAAGATTAAATTTGTATATTTTCTCTGAAATTTCTAAATAAATATTCGTTTTTCTATAAGATTTCACATAACTCTAATGTTATCTAGATATGGTGCTAATAATTGTAATGGCATGTAGAAATTAAAATATCACTGCTTTTCCAACTGTAGCAAAGAACTATGGTCCGTCCCAGCCCTGATTACGGTCTGATTACGTATAACCGTAATCAGGGGTCCCAGAAATCTGTGGAGTAACTTCGCGCATAGTGGGGGCATAGTCTATCTGTGCCGGAGTGTATTGCGGGCAGCATCAGCTCGAGTCCGTAAGAGGTAAGATGCTCGTGGTAGAAAGTAGAGTAGAGTTCAGATAGAAATTATCCCCGCCTGCAAGCGATTGTCGCTTCCTTTAAGCAATGCCTCCCCCAAAGCACAATCATTGGCCCTAGCCCTCCCACACACCATTTGCGCAGAGGTCT
This sequence comes from Periplaneta americana, assembly GCF_040183065.1. NCBI lineage: Eukaryota > Metazoa > Arthropoda > Insecta > Blattodea > Blattidae > Periplaneta > Periplaneta americana. The sequence continues at coordinate 135,530,132 of NC_091128.1, forward strand.
TCTTTCGTCTTTTTACTTCACAGCAGTAGCGGCCGGTGATCGAAATCCTCGGTGAGGCCAGATGAAACTAGTTTAAGGGCCTCCGATAGGAAATGTTTATTTATGATGATGATGATGATGATTATTATTATTATTATTATTACTGTATTATTATTATTATTATTATTATTACTGTATTATTATTATTATTATTATTATTATTATTATTATTATTATTATTATTATTAGCCTATTATTACTATTAATGAAAAATAATAATTTCACTCACCAAATAAGCTGTTATGCTGCGAGTTTCAGTGATTGTTTCAGTGTGATGAAGCAACCCATATTATGTGTTGTAAATCCCCTTTCTTTCTTTTCTTTTTATTTTTTTCCCTTGACAGCAACAAACAAGGCCAACAGAGAAGTTTATTTTGCACCACATTACCACTTAACTATTTATGTTGCCCATACCAGGATGCAATAGAAACTCGCGTTTTAAGATTATCTGTCAGAAAAATTGTCAGCGATGTCGTAGGTATCTCGATAGACTCTCTCTTTATTTAAAACTTCCTTTCTTTCAATATTATTTCTTCTCGAAAAAGGACACTCTAACAATGAATTAACTACACCAGCATTATTTCTCTCATTTGTTTGTTTATATTTTCCCGAAATACATAACAACATTGGCCCAGACTCACTACTGTACCACGAAGTACATCCTCGCTTAAGTCATAAACTAAGACATAAGGAGAGAGAATAGTGTGGGTCTCTGCCTGCCAAAGAGCTGGAATTTTTGTTATTTATGGCCTATTTAGGAAGACAAGTCACCATTGCTATTCTCACCCCACTCTACCCTTGAGGCCGGCCCATGGATGGGAGGAGTGAAACCTGACCAGGCCACGAGGCCAGACGAATTGTGCCTCAGCTACAACGTTTTAAGCTCAAGCTCAAAGCCCGCGAAAATACAGGAAATGCTGAAACCAAATACGGCACGAGCGATCCTGGCCTCAGGAACAAATTTTACTGCAAAACATATCTATATACATCACAAGCCTGACCCGGCACAAGCGATCCTGGCCTCAGGAGAAAATTTTACTGCAAAACAGATCTATATACATCACAAGCCTGACCCGGCACAAGCGATCCTGGCCTCAGGAGAAAATTTTACTGCAAAACATATCTATATACATCACAAGCCTGACCCGGCACAAGCGATCCTGGCCTCAGGAGAAAATTTTACTGCAAAACAGATCTATATACATCACAAGCCTGACCCGGCACAAGCGATCCTGGCCTCAGGAGAAAATTTTACTGCAAAACATATCTATATACATCACAAGCCTGACCCGGCACAAGCGATCCTGGCCTCAGGAGAAAATTTTACTGCAAAACAGATCTATATACATCACAAGCCAGACCCGGCACGAGCGATCCTGGCCACAGGAGAAAATTTTACTGCAAAACATATCTATATACATCACAAGCCCGACCCGGCACGAGCGATCCTGGCCTCAGGAGAAAATTTTACTGCAAAACATATCTATATACATCACAAGCCTGACCCGGCACAAGCGATCCTGGTCTCAGGAGAAAATTTTACTGCAAAACAGATCTATATACATCACAAGCCTGACCCGGCACGAGCGATCCTGGCCTCAGGAGAAAATTTTACTGCAAAACAGATCTATATACATCACAAGCCAGACCCGGCACGAGCAATCCTGGCCTCAGGAGAAAATTTTACTGCAAAACATATCTATATACATCACAAGCCTGACCCGGCACAAGCGATCCTGGCCTCAGGAGAAAATTTTACTGCAAAACATATCTATATACATCACAAGCCTGACCCGGCACAAGCGATCCTGGCCTCAGGAGAAAATTTTACTGCAAAACATATCTATACACATCACAAGCCTGACCCGGCACAAGCGATCCTGGCCTCAGGAGAAAATTTTACTGCAAAACAGATCTATATACATCACAAGCCAAACCCGGCACGAGCGATCCTGGCCTCAGGAGAAAATTTTACTGCAAAACAGATCTATATACATCACAAGCCAGACCTGGCACGAGCGATCCTGGCCTTAGGAGCAAATTTTACTGCAAAACAGGTCTATATATATCACAAAGTTTTCAAATACTTCTACAGCGATATATGCCTCATTCAAATACCTAATACATTATATAAAAACACAAAATTTGATTTCAGTTAAGCGAAGTGACTGAGGCCCGGCCTCACTTGCCTCAGTCAATCAGCCGCCACTGCTTCACAGATTCCTGAGACGGACCATAGATTGTCACCTGCCATTGTAACTGCTTTAGGCTACAGAGAATAAAAATGTGTGCTGCGAGATTACAAAATAGATGATAATCATATTAGGAGGTTCAACTAACGCATGATAAGAGTATTTCATCAACTTCACAGGATTCACCTGGGGAGGAATCTGATTAATTTTTAAATTACATACATAAAAAAACATGTTATAATTAAAGATGCAGAACCATATTAACAATTTTTTTAGTGGGAGAGCAATCTGCTAATAACATAAAAATAATAATTTAATATGTATTGTATATTCTAGAGTACGGTATGATAAGTGATCAGGAGTATGAGTAAAAGAAATAACATTACAAACTGCTTATTACACCTAATATTATATTCCAACTTTAAATAATATTACATAATAATGCAAGTAAATTTAAATTCTCAGTGTGTTATTGTAAAAAAAAAAAAAAAAAACAATAAGTAAATCAACTTGCTTTCAAACTTACGGTACCGGTATCTTTATAAAATCAATATATTTCAATAAAATAATATCACTGCTCTAGGCCCTACTTATATTTCTGTTTACAAAATACGTCTTTATTAAAGTTTAAGTATTTGCAAATAAATGAAATAATATCACTGCACTAGGCCCTACTTATATTTCTGTTTACAAAATAGCCTACGTCTTTATTAAAGTTTAAGTATTTTCAAATAAATTTGGAATGAAATGAATATAATTCACAGCTTTGATTTTCATACAATGTAAATTATGCCAGGAGAAACAGTAAAACCTCTTTCTATGATTCCTGAATAATATCTTATATCATGATCTAGGATAATATATAGCCTATATACTGGGTGTTCAGTTCAAAATGTGTCTTGGCTCGCTGTATGCCGTCATGTGGCTAGCTGATGAGCCTAGAGAATTCAATCTTTCTACACTTCCGCAGCTCAGGTGTATAATCTAAGAGGCAGAGAAGTTGGCTAGCAAGTACGGCGTTCATTCTGAAGAGTACGTGCCGATACGTACGGTAACGCCGGTAGTGGCAGGAATGTGAACTGTTTGGAAATACGTACTGTCGGTATATGGGGAGAGGGTTAAGACGATTACTTACATATTTGTTGACATTAACTTCGACGGTCAACATGGACACGGAGCATTTGATTTGTGTTGTGGAATGTTACCGTACGCAACCGATGATAACAAATACCCTGCGTACGACTTGCCGGCGCAAAACACAGTTCGAAAGAGGTTATGGTAGCACACAGACCGTACAGACCGCCATCTGTTGCTACGACGTTCAAGTTATACCGTACACGTTCTCAAGTTCAGATTGAAGAACGCCTTAAATAATAGGCAACTTCTCTAACATATAAACTGAAACTCGCTTCAAATCGGTGACCCAACAACAGTGACGTCATGACACACTTTGAAATGAACACCCAGTATATATTATATTATCTGATTTCTCCATATTTATTTAATACCTATAACAGTAGCGGAATTTCGGCAGCTCCGTAGCGAATTTCGTGTTTCTTGAGTTGGGCACACTGTCCGTGACGCAGGTGCACCACACTATTCGCATGGCGATGACCGTATACAAATAGTTGCAGACATAATGAGTAGAGTTTTTTTTAAAGTAGACATTCCAATATCCAGAGGAATGATATAACTAGTATAAAGAACTAAACTGAAGCGACAAAACATTAATGCAAGTATTGCATTACATGACACATTATACCTGGAAAGTTTTTGATAGTGTGATACGTAGCGTGTGAGTTGCGAAATGAATGACGAGACATTGAATATGTACCTTCAAAATATTGAAGAGTATGTAATGGTTAAAGATAAAGTTGTGACATACAAATGGCTCAGTAAAACTTTAGACATTCATATAAATACAGCAAAACAATTATTATTTGAATTTAAATCTAGGTTAAAAGAAGAAGTAAATGTAACTTACCTGATTGGAGGCATATTGCATAATAAGAAAGGATGCAAAATACTAATTGTCAACGAAAATGATGTTGCAAAGTTGAAAACTCAGTTCAAAATTCTGACTTCTGAGCATGTGTACAGTGTGCAGAGAGCAAATACTCTTGACGTAAATGTTCTGTACGCCGTGGACAAAAAAAAGAAAGGCGAAGAAATTAGATTAGGTGCAATCCATTACAATCGTGCAGTTACCAGACCCAAAGGAGAAATTGAGAGAGCAAGACAGAATGCTCGAATTGCCTTGGCTGATGTTGAAGAGGAAAGTCAATGCCCAAATAATGCAGTAAATATGAGTAATAAACCAGTAGAAGCAATTAAGAAAGAAACTGCGACACTGAAGGGGAAAGAAAGTAAAAAGGAATTGAAGGCTGGGGGAATAGCTGATATGTTTGCAGTACAAAGTAGTAGAAGTAAAAAACGCATTGAAATACAGGAGAGTTGTAAACCATCAGAAAATACAACAGCCATACCTAAAACTAGAGGTGACATAAGTATGTATTTCTCTTGTAAAGGAGAAGAAAATACGAATGTAGACGTCTCTGTAATTAAAGGTTTGCATGTGTCTCGAAGCATGTGTGAAAAAGATGTATGTGAGCAAGGCGAAAAATTACGTAATAGCAGTAAAGCAAAAGCAGGTATATTAAAGTGTACCCCCACAAAACGGTCTGGAAAAATTATAAAAGAAAATCTGGAAACCAACATTGAGAATAGAAATACTGAAGAGTATAGAGAAAAACGAAAGAAAACGGAAGACAGTTTTTTACAAACAAGAAAACGTGTTCTCATAGTGTCTGAATCGGAAAATAGTGATGTATGTGACAGTGATGAAAATAATATGGAAGTTATTCCATCTACCGCAGAAGCCTCGCCGAAATTAAGTTTTGAAACAGATGAAGTGTTGCCGTCGTCTAGGAATAACAGACCGCAAAATAAAAGTTGCAAAGACGAGCAAGAGAAAATGGGAGAGGAAGAAGATGAAAGAAGGGTGAAATTGGGTGCTGGTGTAATTGAAGGAAGAATATTGAACAGTACGAAGTCTCTGAGCAAAAGGTCTGGAGGCAAGAAGACACCAACGAAAAAATCTAAGCAATCAGTTATTACTAACTTCTTCAAAAAAACATAGTGTAGGCCTACTTTAAATTTGACAATTTGGTAATGAACGTTAGAGATTTTGTAAAAGGCTGTTTTTATATGTAGACATTTTTAATTTTGTAGAATAGCACCAAAATGTGTAATATACAGTAAGATTTGTAGGTATTTAATTGAAAGTAAGATATAATTTGTTGAGTAATTTTTAAATGTTTGAAACCAAGTTATTTTGAAAAGTATTTGTTTATCAAAATAGATATATATATACATATATAGAAGCTTAAATATTTTTTTGAAAATAGTGTTTTAAAAATGGATATTTAAAATGTATACATGTTGATTACACAACTTTTAACACTTTATCATTTCGGAATATATAGTTTATTACTTTCACGTGTTAAATACTAGATTACGGTACCTTGTTGTGGGCTATCTTCAGAACTGGTGGTTCTGGTCTTCGCGCCTTCTGTTTGCATTTCCTGTGGATGTGTGTTTGTGTAGTGTAATGTGTGTGTGTTCTGAAATTGAGTTGTGTGTTAAGTTCATATGGGTGTGTTTTTGTGTGTCTGAACACACACACTTTTTGTCTCTACATTACACTACACATACACACTTCATAGGAAATGCAAACAGAAGGCATGAAGACCAGGACCACCCAGTTCTGATTATAGCCCACAACAGGCTGAAACTAGTCAACAAGGTACCATAACCAAGTATTTAACACGTGGAAGGAATAAACTATGTATTCCGAAGTTAAAATGTATTTAAAAAAATTGGTCAGTATTATCGGTACCATTTTTAATTTTTGTTTGTTTGTTTGTTTGTGTATGTGTGTGTGTTTTTTTTTTTTTTTTTAAAGAATGTTATGAAAGTTCTGTTTTTAATTAAAATTAAGTTTATCTGCGAGACACCAAAGATATTTAAAAATATGTCATAGAGCTTTTTGTATATTTTTCTAGTCATTATGCATTGATCTCTGTAAGGTGCAGGATAAATTATGTTTATCTGAAGATCAACTGAATATTGTGAAGAATGGGTAGAACGGAGAAAAATTCTCTCTGGTACCAGGACTCGAACCTGGATTTTCAGCTCTATGTGCTGACACTTTATTCACTAAGCCACACCCGATTCTAGTTCCGATGCCGGATTGAATCCTTCTCAGTTTAAGTTCTACCTCTCTATTCCCCCTTGGTGGCCTACCCTCTGTCTTCCCAAATGCTAGTCTAGTGTGTCACCACTGAGCCATCTTATGTTACCAACATAATAGTGTTAACCACAATTTCAAGCTCGGAACAACTTTTATTTACTTTTGTACAACTACCTTAATAATAATTACAACTCATTTTTTATATTGTGTATATATATGTATATATATATATATATATATATATATATATATATATATATATATATATATATTGTTGTTTTCTAATGCCAGGCGTTTGACAGTAAAGTCATTTGACCTCTTGCACTCCAATATTTTTCAAAGATATTATTATGACCAGCCAATGAAGCACAGATTTTGAGGTGTTCCGAATCCATTTCTTGGTTTGAGTTGCACAATGGGCAGTTAAGGGACCGATATATTCCAATTCTATGCAGGTGTTTAGCCAAACAATCATGGCCTGTTGCCAATCTAAATGCAGCTACAGACGATTTTCGTGTTAAATCAGGAATTAACTGTGGATTTTGATGCAGAGAGTTCCATTTTTTCCCTTGGGATTGTGTTATCAAATTTTGTTTGTTGAAGTCTAAGTATGTAGATTTAATAAATCTCTTCACAGAGTAATACGTAGATTTAGTAACAGGTCTGTAAGTAGCAGTGCTGCCCTTCTTTGCTAAAGCATCCACATTCTCGTTTCCCAGGATTCCACAATGGGATGGTATCCATTGGAATACAATTGTTTTATTGAGTGATATTAATTGAGAGAGCATTTTAGTTATTTCTGCTGTTTGAGATGAAGGTGTGTGTTTATATATATATATATATATATATATATATATATATTGTATTTATTTTAGCAATTTAGTCAGTGTCACCATATATATATATATATATATTGTATTTATTTTAGCAATTTAGTCAGTGTCACCAACTGTGTGTTTTTCCAACCAAGTGCACTTACGTTGTACTAAAATGTGTAACATCTGACCATATGGTGGCCCCCAAATCCAAATTTCAAACATAAATAGGACATTAAATGACAGATGAAATATATTATTTAAAAGAAAATCCATAATCTTTAATCTATAATTAAAGGTCAAATTTTGATGACATTTGATATTTAATGTCATAATGGCTGACCTTACCATTTGAAAAAACATTAGTAATATGCCCATGCAACCTGTCATTGGAAAGGACACGAAATTGGCTTTCTGACAGTATTTGAATTAACTCCTTAGGCCAGCTGCACACAGAATGAGACGCGACGCTACATTTTGTCTGTTGGTACTTTTCTCCCATTGATTTCTTATGATAGGGTGCACACAGAATCAGATGCAGCGCAATGGTTGCGAGCAGACATGGGGAAACAACGTTGGATGACTGCTTGAACTTGATCACGAGCACACAGTCTGATGACTGCAGTGTACTGTACATGGCTGAATAACCATACCCACGATTGCAAGCTTCCACAATCTACAGATACTATTGTTGTGTAATGCACATTATTCAGAATGGAGCTCGATGCAGATAAATTGGTTGTTTTAGTACAGGAAAGATACATTCTTTTCAATCTCACTTTGAAAAAATATCACGACAATAATATGATTTCTAAAATGTAGGAGGAAAGTGTAAATGAGATGAAAGCACCAGGTGAATAATAATTAATAATAATAATTTGTATGTCTACTGCTCTGTTCTATAGACTCCTCTTTGCATACGTTTTAGAAAGTGAAGGCTTTATAAAGTGTAGGTAGGTAGTATCGTTCGCCATTTTTGTTCTTTCGTTGCCGAGCTATCAGACGAGGAATCTATTTGCCACATCTTTAAACATTAACATGTCTTAGGTCCAGGCTTGCCAGATGTCCCGATTTGGTGGTACATGTCCTGATTTTCATATAAAAATTCCGAGTCCTGCTTCAATTCGAGGCGGGATGCAATAAGTCCCTCCTTCAGAAAATTAACATCACTTGTATAATTTTCTCTTTATAGTAACTATTTTCTTCTAGGTCTGAATAATTACATTAAATTTAAATTAATTTTCTTAACAATGTAAGTTTGCACATTGGAAAAAAGGAATATTTTGGCAAGTGTAAGGTTTGTGACAGCGAATTCAGTGGTGAATATGATATTTCTGGACATTTAAAAAGAGACGTTCATCAGAAATACCTGGTACAGAAAATGTAAAAAAGCTTGTTGAAAATGCTAAAGTCCAGTGATAAATATGTATATAAACTCTGAAAATGTACTGTATACTGTATGTCAAATAGTGAGTTTGGAGCACTAATAAGCTAAGTCACCAAATAAATATGATTTTAAATACTAATAAATTTTATGTCATTGTAATCAATTAATAAACATCGAAATTTAAATATTTTGTAATATGTGATGCCATCTTTTGGAATTTGTGCTTTACAATCAATAATAACTAGCTGGGGATATCTGTGAGACAGAACTACTATTAAGTCATTAAATTAATAATTTGGCATAACATATTATTGGCAAAGCCCTTCAGAAAGATGCGAGAGGAATGTGATGTACAAGTACAGAACAATATTTATTTGGCTGTAAGTTAGCCAGATAAATATTGTTTTGTACTTGGAAACCTGTATCTACAATATGTTCTTCGATTAAAATTGCAATTTTGAGATTCATATTAGTCACTTCAACTGCATGTAGACGGAATATTTTTATTCTTTTTTTTTCAACAAAACGTAAGTGCTGTATATGATGAAGAAAAGATGTCCCTCCTTGGTATATCTAAAATCTGGCAACCCTGCTTAGGTCCTATGATAATAAATCAAACGCACTGTAATTCAGCAAATAATGGCCTTGTGTGCTTTCTGCGATCGCCAACGAAAGAGCCAAAATGGCGGGCGATTACATTAAGTATATATCGAGCCTTAGGAAATACATAACGTCATCATCAGCGAATCACAAGACGCACATGTTTAAATGTAGCCGACCTGCAACGTGATTGGCTGCCGGAAATAAGAGCGACGGGAGTATAGTAATATAATTTTAAGATGCTTTCAGTTGTATAGACTTTCAGGCGAATTGGGTGTCCTTAAGAAATATAATATAATTTCTGATATAGACAGTCCTCATTCATTGATGCCATTTGCTAGACTAGACCAGTTTTCCAAACCCACACTTCAATTCAGTTGTGAGCAGACAGTGATAAGCTGTCGCAAGGCATTGTGAGAGACTAAAAAGCAAAAGTCCTGTCGCGACGAGCCATGCTGCATCTGATTCTGTGTGCATCCGGCCTCAGACTTTATAAGTTCCAAGTTGCAGTAATTTTTATACCAGAAATCATAAAAAGCAATATGAAGAATGTTTAAACTTTGCAATAGCATTGTGTCAAAAGGGTTTCATTTAAGTTTAGTACATTATGCAACGAGCCTATAATGGTAGCAATTAAGACGCGAGTATGTTTATGAAACGAGCACAAGCTTCATATGACTTTTTATGCTCGACCATATTTCTAACTTGAAATTATTTATAAGTATTCATTTTATTCTTATCTGACTGGGGAGCGGAACTGACCTTGTGCAATATCTCGTAAATTGTGAGATGTGCGCAGACGCAAAAGTATTGATTTTTTCCGAGATGACACAAATGACACAATGTCATTGACCTTAATAATCTAGAGAGTAAAATAAACAATCTTGATATAACCTTGAAATTGATTTAGACATTGAAAAACGAGATGACAAATTGAATTTATTTGAATATTATTTACAATTAACGCTAATTATTATAGTAACAGAACATAACCTTCTGCGACAGTATTGGATTTCCAGCCTCTGTGATGTTTCACTAGTTGTCTTTCGATTGCATATCTGAGAGTAATCGATACTTGCGCTTTCATATTGCTACAATGGTGTTTTCTGATTGGTGGAATACCTGAACTTTAATGAATAGGTGTACTTTAATGAGGTCCATTAAAGGGCTGCTACCAGGTGTATAATTACTACATTTCGGCATGGTCGAGCATAAAAAAATTTATGTGCCTATGAATAGACAAATTGTGAGCTGTGTTCATTTGATATGGAATGAACCTATTTTAATATAGTGATCACTGTAATCAGCAATGAAAAGGAACATAGAATTGTAAAACATTGCAGAATATTTACAGTATTAAATTAATTTTTAGCAAATATTATAATTATTGCAACCCATCTGTCTTCTGTTAATCTTTAAGTTATACTTATCATTTTACTGTTCAGTACTCGAATGTATCTGAATAAATATCACATTGAATTGACAAATTACATAAATAGCTTAAAGGAAGAGAAATTATTTCAGAACTTTATTTTGGTATGTTATATCCAGAGGAACTTTTTGTTTTTGATTTTAGATATTTTATAACAAACATAATTTCTGCCCAGTGGGAATATATTTGAGACCTGGAAGTTGAGTATTATATGCATCTGATAAATACAAGAACAACAACCAATTGGAGGATCTTCTAAACTATCTTGGATATTTAAGGTGTCAGTGATATTAATATGAAAAATTATAAAATTTGTATAAAGATTTACATTCTCTACTTTATGATCATGGATTTTAATTAAATAAATATAATTGTTTTGATATCGAGTGGTTTTATTTCTAATAATACAAGTAACCCAGATAATTTTCTTTTAATATCCGAATTTTGTTTTTTCCTATTCAAATGCTTCCTTTTTCCCTATTATAACTTTCGATAAAATTTTATCTACAGTATTTTCTGGTAAGTAGCGGTACCTAATTAAAAATATAGGCCTAAGTATAATTTACATTATAGCTCATTCCTATTTGTAATACGCAAGATTTTAATTTCCTCAGCTACCTATTATGTTTTTACTTTTGGATTTTTTTTTTTACAACATTCATGAAACAATTTATAAGTATAATTAAAAATATATTAAATTTACTATCATTATCAGTGACATTATGTACATTTTTCCAAAATTCATTTTGTAGACAAGAATTTAAACAATGATAGATTCAATATTTAGAAATTGATTACTTGCAATTTTTCGGTAACATAGACACTTAGGATTTGTGTACAGTACCGGTAATCAGATTAAAGGTTCTGTCGAACAAGAATTCAATCTTATTTGTCTAAAAAATATTATCAATGGCTGTTACTTCCAGCTTGTAGTTTGCTTAGGATACTTATTGTATGACCAAGATTATTCTTTGGTTGGCGGGAAAGGGCACATAAGTAAAAAAATAGTTATTTATGGTACTTGTGAGGTAAGCGCATCTTTATTGCACGAGTGGAAAGATTTAAGCACGAGGCGTCAGCCTCGTGCTTAAATTACACGAGTGCAATAAAGATCACGCTCATAAGTACCATACGTAATTTTATCCATGACCATAACGAAAAATTATGTTTTATAAAAGAAAATATGTTGAAAATAAGTTCTCATGTAATCACATACCATGGCATGGATTTTAGAATCAATAAGAGTACTAGGTAGGTCATTATGTAGGAGGCCATGATTAGTAAAGAGTGGTATCTAAGGCTTTGGATAAATAACAAATTATAATTAATTATATAATTTTAATATATATTTTTTCACTTTAAACGTGTATTTTCGTCTTTTTGAAGTTTCAGGGATTATTTAGAAGTGTTCACGGGACTAATGTGATTAAAATAATTTCACATTTTACTTCTGTAAACTTAAGAGGAATATTAAAATTTTTATTAATCATTATGTCTGTATAGCTCAGTTGGCTAACGCGTGTTGTTTTAAAATCCTATAAACCCAACTTCGCAGGTTCAAGTCTCCTCGCATCACAGAAGGTAAATTATTACAAAATTTTAAAAAGATGCATATTAGATATGGATGTAATGTACAAATTACGACGTAGCAGATAAAGAAAAGAGAAGGAGATTGAGTGTATGTATATTTAAGAAATGGTAATAAAGAAGTAGAGGTAGTGACATCTAGTAACTAATATATTAACTTCTTGAGTAATAGTTCAATGGAAAAGTATACGTGTGTACCCGGGTACTAGGAAAATACTAATGAACTGTGAGATAAAGTTCAAACTGTGAGGTAAAGTCTTTATCTCACTAGTGAAATAAAGTAATGTTGAATAAAAGCCTACTTTACAAACGCAAAAGTATTTAGTAAAGGCATGTTTTTCGTTATGGTCATGGATAAATTAATTTTTCAGGAGAGACTTTCTCTTTAATTTATCCGTAACTGAATATAAATATAGTAATGAAATTCATGCATGTTGGTTAAAGTAAGACCCTTTTCAATTTAATATACAAGAAATTTTATTATTTCAAAAAACGAGAAAAAATACTAGACTTATGTGATTAGGTACAATAGAAAAATAGACTTTTTTTTACTTATGTACCTTTTCCCACTGGCCCAAAGGTAAGTTTAATTTACTTACACGGAAACTTTCTGAGAGATAATCTATTTTTATGTGGTTTGTAAACTCTTTTCAGTAATAAACCTAAGTTGGATATAATTTTTTGTCTCCTAAAGATAACGAAATTTGACCTCCAATTTGAATTTCATAGATTCTAATATTCTGTCACTATAGAAATCAGACATATCAATTTTACTAATTAATAACAGATCACAACTAACAAAAGTATAAGCACCACCTTTTTGAAAGACTTGTCTACAGAAATTAGTGCTTACTATGTATTCATGTGTAATATTTCATATGATGTTCGATTATTATATATAATAACCAGGACTTACTGTACATGGGATTTACGATTTTGAGATGCTAAAGCACTGATTAATTCATCAGTTTTTTTTGTATTTTCATTCCCCAACATTTTAATGAAAAATAATTAAATTACTGTGTTTAGATTATTATCATTTGAAACTTCAAAAGCGTTCATCATTTAACCTTACTGATGGAAGGTTTAACTATCAGTAAATGGACCTAACCTTAGCATCAAGACTATACAGTAATTAGAAAACCTAGAGAGGAAAACTGCAAAAAATAAATTTACAAATTTACGATACGAAAGTGTAACACAGAAATATTAGCGTACAATTCTGTCTTTTCACACGGTTACTTCTGATGCTATGTCGCTACTATGGTCTAGTGGCTAGAGCATTGGATTTATAATCCTATGGACCCAGGTTTGATCCCCGATATACGTAATTCTGATTTATAACATGGTGAAGCCCTTGATTCAGGTAATACAAGGATTTTCTCTGGATGGTCCTGTTCCCTGTGGCATCCCAACAAATTTCCATCATTTCATCTCATCGTGGGTGTAGTGTAGACCAGTCTTCTATGGCGTACCCTGGGAAACAACTCTGTCGGTAAATTGGTCTACATAACTGGCTTCATATGGGTGAATGACAGAAAGTCAAATTCCCGCCATTAGAAAAAAACGTCTGATGCTATGAGCTGTACCATTTGGGTACAGGCCATGTAATATATATTATCTTTCTACAAGACTGTCAAACAAATGTGTGATGCCACAAGTCTCAGGTCCCACTCAAGCCTCATATTCATACTCCACACCCTCCTGTTAAATCCTCAACAAAATTTTTGAGGAGACCCAATTTGCTTAACTACATTAGACACCTCGAAGTTATCACTCAGTTTCGACTTTAGAAACTGTACTTTTCTTATGATACAGTGCACATTTAAAAATTTGAAGTTTCGTAGCATGTTACCAGGTAAGGTTACTAGATTATTTTAATGAAATATAGAGCACAGTGGTTCAAAATGTAGGACTTTACAGCAAAATGTAGGACATTTTAGAATAATGTAGGAAAATTGAACATCAAAATCTGTTGTTGTCGTTTTCTAATGCCAGGCGTTTGACAATAAAGTCATTTGACCTCTTGCACTCCAATATTTTTCAAAGATATTATCATGACCAGCCACTGAAGCACAGATTTTGAGGTGTTCCGAATCCATTTCTTGGTTTGAGTTGCACAATGGGCAGTTAGGGGACTGATATATTCCAATTCTATGCAGGTGTTTGGCCAAACAATCATGGTCTGTTGCCAATCTAAATGCAGCTACAGACGATTTTCACATCAAAATCTAAACTGTTGCCTCTGATTGAGGTTCTGGCTGATATGTACATCTATAATCAGGCTGTACATCTCACTTGACGATATGTGTCAGAGGAAAAAAAAACTGTTTGTATGCATATGAAGTCTGATTAGTGTAATATGTAGCTAACTGACGATGTATGCAATGGAGGGGAAAAGGAACTGGCCGCATTAAAAGTGGATATAGTACAGTTTAATTCTAGCCGATTCAATTTGTGTGTAGGTGTATAAACTTTATCGGAAATCACATGACACATTAACTTTAAGATGAGTACAGGAAAATGTATTTTTTAAATAAAAATTAACTTTTATTTCTGGAAAGTGATTATGACTCATGTACATTTGCATTAGTGGCTATTCACTGTCTTCATTACATTTCTCTTAATTAAGATGGAATTATGTAAAAATTGGTTTCTTCATCAGCATTTTCTAAATCTGTGGATGATAACAGTTCATCGTTCAATATTTGATCGCTAGATACTTCAGTACCATCAGAACACCAAGTTTCAAAATTTGATAAATAGTCATATACTTGAGGTCGAACTTGCTCTTCCTGTGAATTTGGTGCAGTTATAGGTGTGACGATAGAAGCTGAGATTTCAGAAGGATACGTATGCATTCGAGCTTCAAGTGTGGGAACATTACCAGGTATGATTTGATTCACAGGAGATTGATAATGAGGGACCATTCGGTCTGTCACAGGCTTTTGCAGTATATCACCATCTAGAACACCTGCTTTATTTCTTTTTGTTGTCATATGATGTCCCATTCCTGCAATTGGATCCGTTACTAAATGTCCTGCTTGACGCAGTTGATTTTCCATATGTAAATCCATTCTTACTGGAGGAGGGTATCTTTCGCTTGTAAATGGTGAATTTTCATAAAATGCTTTACTGATATTCATTTCTGTTGGTCTGACATTATTGGTGTTAGTGCCTACGCAACTCTGTGCTTCAGTCTGAGCTCTTGCAAATTCTTCAGTACCATTTACTATTTGATTTAAGTTTGTTTCGTAATAATTTTGTAATGGATGAAGTGAAGAAATTGTGGACATTCTTTCCGGATCCATTCTATTATAATTATCATCTGAGAAAGGTATATACATTTCAATTGGTGCAGGGTAGCCCTGATGGAAGTAAGGAAAGGCCTGGGAGCCAGCGAATTGCGAAGCAATATCAAAGAAAGCTTCTGGCTCGAACTGCAGTTTTAAATTTGAAGGAATTCTAGGTTGAAGTTCTGGCTGTTTAGAAAATTCAAGAGGTACCCCATTGATGATTTTATTATATATATGTGCACTTTTGCCTATATCATATCGCTTCTGATCGTATCCTTGCTGAATGAAGGTATTTGGCTTCACATGGTAGGCAACAGTTGATATTTTTGTATTAGTTTTATATGAAGGATTGTGCTTCAAGTGTTTAGAACCCATTTCGAATTTCTGTAGTCCTGGCGAATGAGTTGAAGCTGAGTTGCATTTACAGGAATTGAAACCAAAGTTGGATATAATCTTTTTTTCAAACGCAGATATTTCTTGCTCTTTTTGCTTCTGCAAGTATTCTATTTGTTGCTGACGGCGTTCAAGCTCTTTGGAAATCATTGTAAGTGTAACTGCCAGCTGGTCATATTCAAGATGATTTTCTTTAGCCTGGTCTACTAACGTTGGTTCTGATTGAAGACAAGTGCATGGAATTAAAGTGGTTCCTTGTACTTCACACGGATCTTTCGATGCTTTCTCAGACAAAGATGACTGACAAGCGGAATTTGTTATATGCAATGCAGTAGACATAACTAAGTCTTCTTTGTTATTTGAGTCCACTGCAATTTGTACTTTAAATGATGAACTTCTTACTTGCAAAACTTTAAAAGGGGGCTTTCCATCTTTCTCAGTTGAAACGGTGAGATCTGAGAATGGTATGGACATTACAAATGGTGCAGGGTAGCCACGATGGAAGTAAGGATAAGCCTGTGAGCCAGCGAATTGCGAAACTGTGCCAAAGGGAGCTTTTGGCTCTTGTGGTTTAGCTGACATAGCATTTTCTTTGTCATAAAATTGTGCATCATCGACTGCCTCTTCTTCCAAATTATCAGTCACATATGCTGCACAAGGGATTCCTATTCTACCTAATTCGCTCTCAGGAACAGGAAGATTTTCAACCCATTCTGGCTCCGAACTGAATACAACAGTCTGATTTCGATCGATTCCTAAATTTTGGTCAATCATTTTAGTTCTTTCGTCTATTATTTGTTCTGGTTTGTGGCTTGACTGAACTCGTATTGTCGTTACTAACATTGATAGATGCATATCAGTATTAATGGAAACTGGAATATCGAATCTAAGTGGTGATCCAGTGACAGGAAGTGCTTTAGTTTGCTTCACGCAAGTACCATCATTTGTTATAATACAACAAGATATTTCTGTTTCCGTCCCTTCAGTATCTTCGGTTGCAATTGGAATCTGTAATGTCAAAGGAGATCCACGTGAACTCAGTTCTTTATAAGATGTTCCTAGTTCTTTGTCGTCCTTAAAAATGGTATACTTAATTTTTCTTTGTTCTGTATCTCGGTTTTCATCTAGAGTATTCAAAGTCAACATATCCTCGGTAATAAAAATAGGGACATGTAATTTCATTTTTGATTCAGTTGTAATAATTTTTCTAGTAAAACTTATTTGCTTCATATCATTTATATTAATATTACAAACAGCAAACGTGTTACCTTTTCCGGTATTTAGAGACATCAGACTTGCAGCAAGAGTCATTGAGCAAATTCTGTTTTCATCTATGGGAAATTCGAATATCTCGTTATCCAGAGCTTGGGAAGTTTCATACACTTTTACACCATTAAAAAATACTTCAAAGAACAATTCTGCTTTCATTGGTCTTGCTGTGCTTCTACCGCACAGTTTATTATCACAGATGGGGACATTTAGCGTAAGATTGGGAGTATTCAAGTCCACACTCTTACTGAATATTATATCCTCAGCTCCTTCTCTTACAACTTTAGAGACGATAATGTTATTACGATCTTTATAATTCTCGAGATTTAAATTTCCCGTAAGAGTTAAGATGCCGTATGTAGTTTTATCTATGGGAAACTTCAGTTTCAACGGCGAAGTCATGTCATACATTTCGCTCGTTTCATACAGTTTTATTCCATTTTTCCACATTTGAAATTTTATATCCTTTCTACGAAGAGGAGTTGGTAAAATGTAAGTTGACAGTGATAGAAATTTTGAATCATATGGAACATCAAATCTGAGAGCCGAACCACCACTGACCAGTTCTTTTGTGAATGTTCTTTCTTGCACTCTGTCACCTTCAATTTGATAGGAAACTATAGCTTTCTTTGTCATAAAATTCTCTGCTGTTAGATTTCCTGTGATTGTTAGAAAACAAGTTGTTTTTTCATCGACAGGAATTTCAAGTTTCATGGGTGTTGAGGACCCGAATTCCTGGCGCGTTTCATATTCCTGAATGCCATTGCGCCATATCTGACATACCACGTCCATTATAATTCCGCTATCCAAAGCGGAAATTATAAGATCGTCAGAATCAAAAACTAAAGGAATTCGAATTCTCAACGGTGAGCCACCAGGTAGAACTTGTTTTCTTGAGGTTACTTCTTCAGTCCCGTTTACTGTAACTTTGTAAACAATTTCTGATGAGATGGCATGTATTTCTTCACCACTAAAAGGTTTAATTTCTGGAGTTACAAATAGAGAATGGTGACTAGTAAGTGTACATATTTTTACCAAGCCCTTTCCTCTTGTTCCTAATGGAATTGCGAATGATAAAGCTGAATTATTAGGCCCAAGAACTGTTGGAGCTCCTTCATCTATGACTTTATCGTTTACATTTATACTGTAATTTACTTCGCCTTCAGTTTCAGGCTTTGTGGTCTCCCAAGCAGCTGGGATTTCTTCGAATGTCATATTCAATGACGTTCTTAAACCAGAATTAGTTGATTGTATTACCAATGTCTGAGAAGAGAGCATCTCATTTGAATAAGGTTCAAAGTGTATGTTCAGATTTGTTACATCAGCTGACTGAGGAACTGTATTTGGGGGCGATAACTGACCCCCAAGTCCGCCAGGTTGGAATACAGCAAGTGATTTATTAATTTCAATATCCGATTCTTGCATCGAAACGCCCAATAGAGTAGTTACAGGAAGTGCATGTGAGGCTTTTATAACAAGTTCTGTTTGTATTGGTTCTATCTTTAATTCTTCAGTGCTTGGTACTAGTGAACTGTTGAACTGTAAGGCGTATCCCACACTGTGCCTGTCTTTCTCGGTTATTTCCATTGCATCTTCATACTGCAAAGTAAACTTAGGAGCTATCTTCAACTCCTCTGCAACTTCCACTTTAATTCTACTTTCCGGAGCAGTAGGATTCATTTTAACGGTAATAGCAACTGGAGAGTCTTTTGATTGCCCAGGCACTTCTGTGACTGCAATGTTTCTTTCTTTAACACCGAAATGTTGATGCGTCAGTGGTTCAATGTTGTAACTGTTTCCTGTCTTATATGAGGAATCTGCGTGCCCCATAGGAATAAATAATGTGGAAATCTGACTTCCATTATTGGGATTATTGAACGATAGCACGGAACTTATGATGTCAAATCCAGAAATTTGACTTGTAGCATACAAATCTCCTGTGATACCATATCTCTCTTCTCTTGCAAATGGAAATCCCCAAGCTTCAGAATGTATGGGCATTTGAATTAAGGCAGGTGACTTTTTAGGTAAAATACCAGATAATGTCGACAGTTGAGAAATTGCAGGCCCAGGAGGCAAATAGTAGTCATGCACCTCAGCTGATTCATCTAATAAAGGCCAATCTGGCATTGGAACATCAGTCTGATCTTCTTCTTCTTCTTCTTCTTGGAGTTCAGCAGACCAGCCAGTCAAGATCTGTGGCAATCCAGTCCTGAACTCTGGTGGAATTGTAGCACGAAATTCTTCTTCCTCCTCTACCGCGACTGGTAGCTCGGAAGAAAGAAAATATGTTAAAGGCTCGAAGGTGTACATATATTGCAACTTCACCTCTTTGGGCTTAGCTAATAAATCAAAATCCCACATGGGAATGTCTTCGGCACTTACTGCCCGTCTTGCCTCTTCCTTCCATGGTACTACAAAATGACTGAAGAGGTCTTCTACATTCTCATTTATGTCGATTGCATTATTCTGATGGCTTTTCATAATTATATCGTTAGATGCACTATATAATGGAAAAGCATGTACCTCGTCATTGAAGTCATCTGTAATCACTTGTTCTTCTGCATATTCGTCTGTTGAGACTGTTTCTGCTGTAAGATCCTGGTAAGCAGGTTCTTCAGTTTCATTCATTTGCTGATCGTACACATGAACCGATGGGATGAAGGCAGAAGACTCTGATTTTACTATGATCTGATCTTGCTCTTCTTGAGGTATGGAAGATATAGAAGTTGATGTAAGCCGGTCTCCGAGTGCAATATCCGTTTGCACGCCCACCGTCTTGTTACCCAGAGTCTCATCGGTTATGTCTACTCGAAATACCTCGTCTGTCGTCTGATCTTGATATGTTCCGAACTCTGCTTCAGTCATCTCAGAGACAGGAATGAACTCGGATGTTTCAGCCACTGATGAGACCTCACTCGACGTTTCTCTTGGTGCTAAAGCAGGTGTCCATGCTTCAATCATCACATTCGTTGAAGCCGGTGTAAGTTTTTGTACAATGATTTCGACTTGTGTTTGTCCTCCTCCTACCCACGACATCATTGCATATCCTGTTTTATCTTGGCCATCTGACATCATTGCTGTCCTTATATTTACCATAGCATATTGGCCCTTTAACATGTTTCTCAGTTCCCTTTCCGGCATATCTTTCTGCTCAACTGGCCCAGGGATGGTTCCATTTAATTTACGAGTAATCTCAGGGCAAGGTGTAGAGACCGCATTCAGCACTGAAGTGAGAGATACAGTTTAAAATAGTTATGTAGGAGAGAATTAATTCCGTGATCAGATATTTTATAGTTTAGACCAGCGATGTCAATTTCTTCTACCTGTGGCAGTGGCATCACCTATGTCTCTGTGGCAAGCCATGAAGCTATCAGCATCTATCGAGGTCTGACCGTGAACTATTGATATGCGCGCACAAGTGTGTTACATGTGCAATTTGACTCCATGCTTAGTTAAGTGATAGTGATGGCTTCGTATGCATCTACATCGACTTGTTCGTCAAGTGGTATTAAATATTTTGATCCTACTTGGGAAAAGCGTTTCTTATGTTAGAATTTTGGCATATATATTAAAATGGTGAAGGATGAGTGGAACGGAGAAAAATTCTCTCTGGCACCGGGATTTGAACCCGGGTTTTCAGCTCTATGTGCTGACGCTCTATCCACTAAGCCACACCAGATTCCCATCCCGATGTCGGATCCAATCCTCTCAGTTTAAGTTCCACCTCCTGAGTTCCCTCTAGTGGCCTACCCTCATGCACTGCGTCATAGATGTATGACAGTGGCACAATGTCCACACAAGTGCAGAGGTGCACTCGTTAGGTGGTTTAGTGGACAGAGCGTCAGCATATAGAGCTGAAAACCCAGGTTCAAATCCCGGTGCCAGAGAGAATTTTTCTCCTTTCCACTCATCCTTCATCACATGATGGCGCAGAATTTCTGCACGGAAATATCAT
Source organism: Periplaneta americana (assembly GCF_040183065.1). Classification (NCBI taxonomy): domain Eukaryota; kingdom Metazoa; phylum Arthropoda; class Insecta; order Blattodea; family Blattidae; genus Periplaneta; species Periplaneta americana. The sequence continues at coordinate 135,551,352 of NC_091128.1, forward strand.
ATGTACTTCGGTACATTGTAATAATATATGATATGCGAAAAATAATCACTTAGTGATTTAAGAAGGCGCTTATTCTGTTGGATCCTGGGCACTTAGTCACTCATTACGAGTGCACCTCTGCACATGTATGGACATTGTGCCACTGTCATACATCTATGACACAGTGCATGAGGGTAGGTCACTAGAGGGAACCCAGGAGGTGGAACTTAAACTGAGAGGATTGATCCGACATCGGGATGGGAATCCGGTGTGGCTTAGTGGATAGAGCGTCAGCACATATAACTGAAAACCTGGGTTCAAATCCCAGTGCCAGAGAGAATTTTTCTCCATTCCACTCATCCTTCATCATATGATGACGCAGAATTTCTGCACGGAAAAATCATATGTGCTTCAGTACATCGTAATAATATATAGTAAAAGTTTGTTATGTAATCAAATATTATAAGTAAAAAAATATGCTGATATAAGTTATATGGGATTTATTACGAGCATTCCAAAATTAAACTACTGTGAATAGAATAGTTGGAATGCGGAAATCTACTGCACTTTCCGAAACTTGAAGCATTAGATAACTGTGAGAATATTTCTCTCGAAGGATTTGTAGGTGTTAAGACATCTAGAGAGGCAATTCAAAACACGTTACTAGAATATGAGGAAAATGGAAATTTGGACCTCTGTTTTTGATACCCCATTCACAGTACATTTTAAGCATATTCAGGGCGCACCATTGCAAATGGCATTGATCAACCTAACATGCGACAGTAAGCTTCGTGAAAAGTTCATCAATACCTCAAGTACTGATCTAATAGAATTTTACAAAGCACTTCCGGACTCACAATTCGCAAACCTGAAGCAAAATTCTGCAAGAACAATAGCCATGTCTGGAAGTACATAGGTCTGTGAGCAGGTATTTTCTGTTATGAAACTTCTAAAAAGTCAACACAGAGTGAGGGTAATCTGAGAAATAGTTTGCATATATCTGTTGATAATAATATTCATCCCGACTTCAAGGGTATAGTAAAATCAAAATGAATGAAGAAACTGAAGGTGTAAGAACGGAGAAAGGATCAGACAAAACATGGCTCTCGTGTACAATGACAACAGTACGCCTGCTGGATAGATATCCATGCACTTCATATAGTGACATGCCATCTGTGCCAACGTCATACTGGTGGCAGAAACGTTGACATCACTGGTTTAGACACTCACATTGTACACTTACAGAAATTATCAATGCTAAAAGACATAGATTTAATTTTGAGATATAAAATTAATGTATGAGACATAATAAATTAAAATACGATATTCTACAAATGTTCTAATTTTATCTATGAGTTTTCAAGTCTGTGCTTTTATGTAAAGTAAAATATTGGCCAGTAGAACTTTATAATATACAAAACTTCGACACATTAAAACGATTATTTCATATGTATAATTTATACTATACTATCATTACTAACTTATTTTTAAATAGTAGTATTTAGTACTAACTATAAAAATTGGAGATTTATCCTTCGAAGAGGTGGAAAAATTCAAATATCTTGGAGCAACAGTAACAAATATAAATGACACTCAGGAGGAAATTAAACGCAGAATGAATATGGGAAATTCGTATTATTCGGTTGAGAAGCTTTTGTCATCTAGTCTGCTGTCAAAAAATCTGAAAGTTAGCATATATAAAACAGTTACATTACCGGCTGTTCTGTATGGCTGTGAAACTTGGACTCTCACTTTGAGAGAGGAGCAGAGATTAAGGTTGTTTGAGAATAAGGTGCTTAGGAAAATATTTGGGGCTAAGAGGGATGAAGTTACAGGAGAATGGAGAAAGTTACACAACGCAGAGCTGCATGCATTGTATTCTTCACCTGACATAATTAGGAACATTAAATGCAGACGTTTGAGATGGGCAGGGCATGTAGCACGTATGGGCGAATCCAGAAATGCATATAGAGTGTTAGTTGGGAGGCCGGAGAAAAAAAGACCTTTGGGGAGGCCGAGACATAGATGGGAGGATAATATTAAAATGGATTTGAGGGAGGTGGGATATGATGGTAGAGACTGGATTAATCTTGCTCAAGATAGGGGCCAATGGTGGGCTTATGTGAGGGCGGCAATGAATCTCCGGGTTCCTTAAAATCCAGTAAGTAAGTAGTTAGTACTAATGTTTCGCGCGTGAACAGAGAATACAGCATATTAAAACTGTACAATTTTTGTTCAAGTGATGTATTATAGGATAGAAATTTTACTTTGTTCATGTTAGTAGGAGGCAGTCTAATGAAAATAAAAAGCCTGTTTTCAAATATCAATAAAAATTAAAGGCCCTCTGAATTTGATTCTAAAATTCTATCCATGCTGTGTATGTAATGAGTAGAGTCCTGCGTTTGGTTACCTTAAACCTCCAAGCGACCCCCAACAGTGTAGGAATGTTGTTGTTGTTGTTTTATAATGCCAGGCGTTTGGCGATAAAGTCATTTGACCTCTTGCACTCCAATATTTTTCAAAGATATTATCATGACCAGCCAACGAAGCACAGATTTTGAGATGTTCCGAATCCATTTCTTGGTCTGAGTTGCACAATGGGCAGTTAGGGGACTGATATATTCCAATTCTATGCAGGTGTTTAGCCAAACAATCATGGCCTGTTGCCAATCTAAATGCAGCTACAGACGATTTTCGTGGTAAATCGGGAATTAACTGTGGATTTTGATGCAGAGAGTTCCATTTTTTCCCTTGCGATTGTGTTATCAAATTTTGTTTTTGAAGTCTAAGTATGTAGATTTAATAAATCTTTTCACAGAGTAATAAGTAGATTTAGTAACAGGTCTGTAAGTAGCAGTGCTGCCCTCTTTGCTAAAGCATCCACATTCTCGTTTCCCAGGATTCCACAATGGGATGGTATCCATTGGAATACAATTCTTTTAGTGAGTGATATTAATTGGGAGAGCATTTTAGTTATTTCTGCTGTTTGAGATGAAGGTGTGTGTTTAGAGACTATTGATAGAATAGCTGCTTTGGAGTCTGACAATATAACTGCATTCTTAAATTTATTGATGTGGCATAGAAGATTCCTGAGACTTTCACTTATTGCAATGATTTCATCATCAAAACTTGTTGTTCCATATCCAAGAGATCTATAAAGTGAGAAGAGACAGCACGTAACACCTGCACCGGCACCTTGTTCTCTGGAGATCAAGGATCCGTCGGTGTATAAATGAAGCCAGTTTTGTGGAGGGTACCTAATATTAATTGTCTCTAAAGACAATTGTTTCAGTATTTCAGTGTTTACTTCTGATTTCAGTATTTCTTATGTTAAATTTCGATTATATTCTATATTTAATAGAGTTAAAGGGTTTGGTTTAATTTGTAAGTTTTCTTTTAAATTCGGGATATTGATTTTCTGTTTTAATTCTTGAAAAATGGATATGAAACTTTTTTGAGTTTTCAATCTACAGAGAGTGTAGGAATGTATGGAGATAGATCGGTGGCACTAGACCATGCTACACGTTCAGGTCTGCTGTTGAGGGAACATGCAAAAACAAAACAAAGCTAGGCGCTTGGAGATCAGATAAAAGAATTTGGTAGGCAGCATTTCATTAGGAAAGAATAACATGCATTTTATCAAAAAGAAGGAGAAATTTTTCATTTGAAACACTTAAAATGTTTACAGTCAAGAACTTGTCATGGAACGTCTCATATTCCCGTACAGATGTTGGGCCATGTGATGGACTCTCTACAATCAAAATTCGAAGAATGTGTGTAGCTAAATGGAGGCCATTTTAGGAACGTGGCTATTAAATACAGTATTGAGAACCTTTTTTACATGAAAAGTAAATTGTAGGTTAAATATTTCGCATGAACTGTAAGTAACACTATCTAACTCACAAAAAATAATAAATATCAAGGATTTAAAATCATTGATTTTTTGGTCTGTCTTGTATTTTTCACTAATAACTATGGTATTTCCATAGTTCATCTATGCTAAACATTTGCAATGGTACTTCTGTAGCCTAAGATAGACGTAATGTCAGACTTCAAATTATACTAAAACGTTATTGGACAGTATCTGTATCAATCACAATATGCTAGTACACTCATTTAACAACATAAATTAAGGTTGGATGGTGGAAGTGCAAATGAATGGATGCATGAGAGAATGGACAAATGGGTTAATAATGCATGGTGGAAAAGTAGATATATGGGTGGATTGATGAATGGATGAATTTATCAATAAATGAATAAGTGGATAAATTTAATGAAAAGATGCGCGAAAGAATGGACGAAGAATGAATGAATGGAAGGATAGGTGTGAGGAAATATGGATGAATAGTGGAATAGAAAGTGAATGAAAGGATGTGAGATACTATGAATGAATAACACTGGTCAACAATGATTTTGTTACACAGGGAAAAACAAGTATACAAACCTTGGAATGTGCTAATCCTGAATCTGAAATCCGTTTTCTTCATGTCCAATTTTAACATACAGTTCCTTTTTTTCATTATTTTCTAGAACCATTTACATATTTATTGTTAATATTACGAATGATTCACTTATACACAAAAAATTATTTAACTTCTTTATAAATAAGAAAGCGACGTGACAATGTTATGTTGCATTATACATTCCTTTCCCACTAAACTAACATTGCTTTATTTTTATTATTTTTCTCCAGTAATCCATTTCGTTTACTAGTATGTTACTGAAAACTATTTTTGGATTAAAGATCTTATTTCTGATTCATAAGCAATAATATATTTCCATCAATATAATTATCGAGCTGATACCTATGCTAAGCTAGTGGATAACATGCTAAGAGCATGTTAGAATCTAAGTTGCAGTATGTCTTTGAAGTTGACTTCTTAATGGTAACAAGATATGAAGGTCAATTTGATTCGAACATAATGTGTAACTATTGCTGGTGCATGCACACGTACACGCACGCGCGCACGCACATACACACACACACATGCACGCACGCACACACACTCAATGGAAAAGCAAAGCTCTCAAGCTCTTTTAAAATGGTCTACAGAGCTTATTACATAACTCAGATAAATTTTTCTTCTTTAATATGTTTATTTAATTCAAGGTAATAAAAAACAATAACATTTAAGACTAAGCCGAAATCATTATTTTCAACTGTAGTCTATATGCACTTAATTTTAAAACTGATGCTTACTGATTAGCTCTTGATTAAAAAAACGTGAAATGCTAGGTAACAACTGATTTCAGATTTGTAATCAGCGCATCCATTTGAGTAAAGGAAAACATAATTTATTCGAATAGAAGAAAAATACCGTATGTACAAGGTGAAAGTGGTATATGACTACATTCATTTTAAGAACAGAATCTTCAGGTTGTAAGTAACCAAGAAGTCACATGTCATTTTGGTATTTTAATAACGGATTAGCCGAAAAAAAAATTGTGACTGAAGTTTCAATTCCATTTATGATAAAACTATTGGGCATTGAGACATATGGGTGGTAAGATATCAACGTGAAGAACAAGCCGAAAAAAATATTCCTTTGTCATTTCTTCGAAAAGCGCTTCATTTGTGTAATAAGATACAAAACAAACTGATTTAGAATGCATTTACAGTGTGACGGAAATTTAATCAGTTAATTTTGTCTCAATACCCAATAGTTTTACCATAAATTGGGGTCAAACTTCAGATACAATATTTTTTTTGGCTAAACTGTTATTCAAATACCAAAATGACATGTGACTTTTTGGTTACTTATAACAGTTATATGGTAACCTAAAGATTCCGGTCATAAAACTAATGCAATTATATACTTTTCATTCTGTATACAGGATGGAAGTGAAATAACCCTGTAGATTTTCAGCGCGAATAGCTCATGTTGTGTGTAACAAAAAAGTTTAATACCATATTGGTGGAAAATACTGTATATATCGTAGTTTTGTCAGCGCACGCGAGTTGTGTGGATATAAAGGGAAAAGTTGAGATGGTGTCGGGTGGAGTTCCCGGGTAGCTCAGTTGGGAGAGTGCTGGTACGTTCAACCAGAGGTTCCAGGATCGATACCCGGACCCGGAACAATTTTTCTCTTGAAATTATTCAAATCTGCTTTACAGGGAGCTTCACCTGAAAGACTAGATTTGCAGAAAAAAAAAGTTTTTTTTTTTTTACCAAATGTTTAATACCTTCTTATTCGGTAACTATTGCGAGTAGGATCATGAATTTTGTCCATATCGATAGAAAATCTAATAAAGAAATGTTTATCCTTCTGGCAGTTTTCTGAACGTTTTTCGTGTAAATTTAATTTAAAAACCACTAATTTCAAGTCACTGAACGACGCAACCAGATTGCAGTGTTGTAACCAGAGAGATAGAGATGGTTCACATATGGAGATAGACTTGAGTTCGTTGAACTCTTACATCTGTATTACGAGAAGTAAGAAGATTGTGTTAGCAGCTATGTTGCCAGACTGCTGAAACTTCCAACTTAATTTTCTAATTAATCGTGCACTTAATCACAAAACGTAATATAGGTTTTCTATTCATTTAAGTGTATCCTATCGCCCCTTTCAATCTTCAGGATTATTTCACTTCCATGCTGTATGTATATATATATATATATTTTTTTCAAATGAATGGTCATCTAAACGCCAGCAATCTGCATAAATTAGGAAAATTTCTTTTTAGAGTTAAAATTAGATGGGGAGAGAAAGTCAAAGCTCTAACGGAGATGGAATTATAAATGTTGAGTAGTCACACGATAAGAAACTACGAAGAGTAGTCAATGAAGTTAACAGAATAATTCTTAAGAGATTGAGCATAAAAATGAAAAAGCTAAAGTAGGAGTTTTAAATACAAGAGCTATACTTATTATTAGTTGTGTATTATTATTATTATTATTATTATTATTATTATTATTATTATTATTACTATTGTAAACAGAGGATACTTATAGGTTCAATATGTATTATTTTTTGTTATATTTGTATAGAGAGTGATGGCGGATTAAGAACTGGAATACATCTAATCCGCCATGACGTGAACAAATATTGATGAAATAAATAAATATATTTTTTTCGTTAACCAGTGTAATTAATGTTGAAAAAATAAGTAAGACTTTATAAAATGTAATGGTAATTATTTTAGCTTTAACTATTGGAATTAAAACCACATATATACACGAAGAGAATAAGTGGAAAATCAGAATCAACTTTTCGATCAATGAAGATGAAATGAATGGCATATCCAAGCAACAGAATCCTTTTGAACTTACTATATATACATTCTTAATTCATAATGAACACATAATCGATTTTATTTCAATAGTAATGTTTGTACATCTTGATTACACAGGCCGATAGTAGGCTGAAACATGTTAACGAGGTAATATAAAATTTAACACAAGAAAGACAAATAATACGTTTTCCGAAGTAATGTTTGTTTGCAGTGCTTTCCTTTCTCATTTCCATTTAACACACGTTCCGTAGACTCACCTGCCATGTCCTGCACAGCTGCAGGTGGTTCGAGAGCAACTGGAGACTGCTCAGTCATTTGTCGTTCCACTGACAGGTCAGTGTCCAACATGGGAGTGAGTTCAACGCTTACTGCTCGTCCAACACTTTTTACATCTGCAATTAAATCCATTTCCGTGAATAAAGGGATAATGAAACTTTGGCTTTTTGGATCTCTTAAAAATAATGCCTCCAGATAGAATCCCACACATTATATTTAAGCAGATTGGAAAAATATCAATAGAACGTCCCAAAAATGATGGATTAGTTCTTAAATAATTTCTCAAAACAAAACATGGCCCCGAGGTTCACTCAGCCTCCTATAAAATTGAGTACCAGGTCTTTCCCGGGGATAAAAGGCGGTCAGAGTGTGTTGCCGACCACACTACCTCATTCTAGTGCTGAGGTCATGGAAAGCATGGGGCTCTACCTCCTTGGCCCCCAAGTGCCTTCATGGCATGTCATAGGGATACCTTTATCTTTTTATGTAGTTGACAGAGCATGATATTGTAAACATGAGTTTCAGTAATAAAATAAGAGAGAGAGAACATGAAAAGTTAACAAGTTTATGAGTTATGAGGGAAACGCTTCATCACTGGACAGTGAACTACCACCATTATGAATTTTGAAAAAAATATATATAATTTTTTTTTAATCGTAAAAATATTTTTTGCATATAGCAAAAGGACAGTGTTTTAGACATACTAATTTTCATTATTGTACAAGATACAATAATTGAGGAAAAAAATGTTGAATATTTCCAAAACTTTTACTGCTGTAAGATGTACCTAACCCATTAATCAGTCTTCAACAGAGTACATATATATTTATATTAATTTTCTCGGTATACCCGAATAAAAAATTGTAATGATTACCAATCGCTTCTCACCTGAAGCATCTAACACTGGCTCCAATCCTTCCATAAATTGTTGCAGATCCTGAGGTTTGACTAACAAATCTGTGTCCAACATCAGGCCTCTTTCATCGCTAAGTAAGGAAGCTGTATCGGCTGGAACGAAATCTGTAATTGTAGTACAGTCTAGTATATACAGTCACGAAGCTTGAGTTGTGAGGCTACTAGGAACAATAGACTGTGCAGTTATTATTTCGCTTTTCTGTAATGAGGCATATTAGTGATCCTAGTGGTGAGCAACTATCTATGGATGCATATTTACTACGTATTGAGCTTCGTGACTGTATATACTAGACTGTGGTTGTATAGTCCCGTCGCTCTAATTTCCGGCAGCCAATCACGTTGCAGGTCGCCTACATTTAAACGTGTGCGTCTTGTGATTCGCTGATTCATTTCTTAAGGCTCGATAAATACTTAATATAATCGCCCGCCATTTTAGCTCTTTTTTTTGGCGTTCGCAGAAAACACATGAAGACGTTATTTGCTGCTCAATTATTTGCTGAATTACATTGCGTTTGATTTATTATCATAAGAGCTACGACATGATAATATTTAATGGTGCGGCAAATAGATTCCTCCTATGGTAGCTCGGCAATGTGAGAACAAAAATGGCGAACGATACTACCTACCTAGACTTCATAGAGCCTTTACTTTCTAAGACGTAAGCAAAGGGGCGGAGTCACGCCGGAAATAAGAGCGTCGGGACTACAGTTTGTTCTGCTTTATGAAAGCAATTAAAAAACAATAGATATCATCTTCGGCCATGTTTAGGAAAACTATAAACTTTGTAAGCAGTTTGCAAGATCTGAAAATAGTCTTTTTATATTTTATGGAGTAAAAATTAAATACACACATATAAAAGGGTTATTATACAATAACTAACATAAATGAAATCAATATAACTTACAAACTGAGAAATCGAGATTAAGCAGCTATGGAACATGCTAAGAGAAGGATTTTGTCCTTGCATGCGGGCAGTCTGTTGTCCATATTCGACAATATTCGTAATTGTGAATATTGACTCCACTATTGAAAGTAAAGTGAATCTCATCTGTCCACTGGATTCGAGATAACCTTAACGGTTCAATTTCCATCTGAGATAATAAACAATGAAAAGTTTTAAGTTAACTCTTTTCTTAATAGCTTCCTTCAATTCAAATATCAGTTGTAGTTTTTTAATGAAGTTATTTTACGATGCTTTATCAACTGCTATTGTTATCTAGCGTCTGAGTGAGATGAAAGTGATAATTCCAGCGAAATGAGTCCAGGTTCCAGCACCGAAAGTTACCCAGCATTTGCTCTTAATGGGTTGAGGGAAAAAAACGAAAAAACCTCAATCAGGTAACTTGTCCGAAACAGGATTTAAACCTGGGCCCACTCGTTTCACAGTCAGACATCTAACCATTACTCCACAACACTGAACTCATTTGCAGTTTCATTCATCCATAGTTTTCTGCCCAAGGGCAGGTCTTTCACTGTAAACCCTATTCTGCAATCTTTCCTATTTTTGCCTGTCTCTTAGTCTCTGCATATGATCCATATAGGCTATCTCAACGTCGTCTATCATATGATATCTTCTTCTGCCTCGAACTCTTGTCCTGTTCACCATTCCTTTCAGTTCATCCTTCAGTAGGCAGTTTCTTCTCAGCCAGCGACCCAACCAATTCTTTTTTCTCTTTCTGATCAGTTTAAGGATACATTTACCAAGCGAGGTGGCTCATGCGTTTCACATGGGACTCGCATTCGGGAGATCCGTGATTCGATTCCCGGACTGACCAACCTGACTGTGTTTTTTCTACAATTACTTAGGCAAATGCCGGGTTGGAATTTTCATGCCACAGTCTATTTCCCTTCCCCCCTTGTGCAAAAAAAAAAAAAAAAAGAATTTAGATTTCATATCATTCACCTTCTTCATCTCATTCCATAGAAATATTCAGGTCAAGACCAGTGGCGGCTCGTGAACTTGTGGATTGGGGGCACTGCAGTAGATTTTGGTGTATACAAATTTCACTTCAATCTTCTCAGCAAAGGGAAAGTTGAGAAAAATTAATATTCTGTAATTCACACTCATGCTTGCACATTTGCACTGGTTAAGTTACGGTACTAAGATGTCACACCAAAGCAACACTCGGATATACTGATGGTCAACAATTTTCTAAAACTGGGAAGAGGTCTCTTTCGTATTTTACATGCTATATCAAAAGGATTCTACTCGCGCAAACATTTTGAGTTAAGGAGGCTGGATATATAATAATAAGGCAAAAGAGGATATTAATTTCGTTATATTAACTCGATAAGATTCTACAACAATAAGTATGTGAAGAGAAAATAAAAATGTTGTCATTAAGTTTCAAGGGAATAGAGAATCCATTTGACGCAGCATTACAATAGCTGTGTGGGAGGGGAGGAAAGATCTTCCCTTGTAGCCTGGCTCTGCAAGCCACTGCAGCGAAATATGGGTTTTAAAGAGCGGCAGTTACCCTCTGCTTCCCTTCACCTCTCTACCCCCTGACCAAGCAAGAGACACTCTCTATGAGCTGCCCACCCTGCAGATCCCAGGACGACTTTGAATGCAGTGTCAGTTCCAATACAGTCGATGCGCAAAAATATTATGCATAAGATAATAGTACATATTCCCGGCCAGATGAAATATAAAGCAATTTACTTAAGAAAAGCTATAAAAATTATTCTACAAATTAAAATTAAAATTATTTTTATTTTCTTGACAAAGCAGGGAGTGCTGCAGCTCCGCAGCTCTTATGGGCGAGCCGCCCCTGGTCAAGACGCATTACTTCATCCGCTTATGGGAGGGGGCATCCTCTCTACAACTGTTCCTGGGTTCCCAGCCTCCCATGATATCTCTGCCAGGATTCATTCCTTAAGAGCACTTCCAAGGGTGCTTCGACACTTTGGAAGGGCTATTGGAATGGATCCTGTGCTATTTGGTCACCTTGGTGGAATGAACTTGGGGTGGGCGGAGGCGGTAGGGGGTCCTCATTGGGTGAGGAATCACATGCAGCCTGTGGGCTGGTACACTTCATCCTTATTCATCCCATAAATTAGGGGTGCACAATAGGCCTCAGTATGGCCGACGTGCAAAGGGTCGACCCTAACCTGCCCCTAGCCACCGTTACTTAACCTAACCTTAAGGATACATTTTCAGAGGTATGCGTAACATTTTCCATACAGAGTTTTATATCATTTACAAGCGTTTGCTCGACACAAAATCACTGCTGACAGCCAATGGGTTATCTCGAGCTAGGTTTTGGTTTTTATGAAGAATCTCTACAACCTGAATATCACTAATTCTTGGTCGGCCAGATTTCTTTTTATCATGAACTGAACCAGTTTTTTCAAACTTCTTAAATGTAGGAATCTTGTATTTTGTATTTGGTTATTTAACGACGCTGTATCAACTACTAGGTTCTTTAGCGTCGATGAGATTGATGATACCGAGATGGTATTTGGCGAGATGAGGCCGAGGATTCGCCATAGGTAAATGTAGGATGAGAAAGCATTTTTTAGATGCATTTCTATCCGAAATTTAATTCGACAGTGATGTTTCTACCACATTCATAATAATATTTCACCAATTATTATTCTTGTTTGAAAGTTTAAAATCACTTTACCAAACTTGGAAAATATGTGCAATAAACAAGCCAAATAGCTAACAAACTTCTATTTTTAAAAATTTCTCGACTCTGCGTGCAGGCATGGCAATAATTTGAGATGAAACCTCATCAGTTAAGATTAAATATCTTCACTCACTAAGTTGCCTCATACGTAGTGCCTTGTTGCTATCACTGGTGGGGTTCAGATCCATTTTCGGATATTGACTAAACAACTACAAACACTCAAACACTAAGTATAGACCTTCATAGGCAAGCTATTCCCCATTACCATTAAATGTTTAAATAGGTCTATTATATTTAAGCCATATATGGATTTTCGGGCATGTTAACTTGTGGAATGCCACAGACGTAGCTCAGGCAGTAGGAGTATCTGAATATATTTTAGACAGTAAATAATGACAAATGACCATTGTTTTTAATATGGACATTGCTATGAAGATCGTCTTTCGAAATTGGTTACACTGATCCACTTCACACTCTGTCTCTTGAATAGTTATTTGACGACCTAGCTTCATTAAACACAGCACTTTCTCGGTCATTGTAGAATTTCTGCCTGTAAAGTTCATGTCAGAATGTTCGTCTCTTTCAGATGACCTATGCACATCATACAATACAATAATATCCTTCTTATAAAAGTTTGTTAAATAAATATCTTGCGATTGTTGTGTAAGGCCGTCTTGACATCGAAAATAAGTATGTTTCAAATAGAAATTTCTCTTAGATCACTTAGTATCCTGTAGAGGGACTAGCATTCAATGTTATTCCACTGAAAACTCGCTGTGGTCAAAATTGTTACATCCAACCTTTTTTCACGGAGGTACTCAATCGTTATTGCTGCCTGGCAGCTCGTCTGTGCTTGTGACTAAAAATTACATATCCGCTATAATATTTAGTCTCCAGCAAAAGTTACTCTATACAAAATGATCATACGACCACATCTGTTATATGCAAACCACCACCACCACCACCACCACCTCTGGAGGTCTGACCATTCAGCCACCACAGAGTTTACGCATACCATAGACTGCTGTTGTTTGGTCAACTGTCCGAAGACAGGTTGGAACCTCGTATGTGACATTAATAAAGCATCACATATGAGACACCTAAGCCAGGAGGTAAAGGGGTAGGGTGGCCAGCTCCTTTCCCCCTGGCCATTTATTGTGGTGCCATAAATGAACATTCTTTCATTTGTACTCTTAAAATAATATGTATACAAACTAGGCCTATATGCCCATTTGGAGATCCATATTTACATTGCAGTTTGTGCTATAAACTATCCAAAATGTCTTACCTTCTTCCTTTTTTGTGAACTGAACTTGAGGCTGGGATGTCATATCTTCTGTCACTGCGTCACTTCTTGACATTAACATATCAGTTGGACTAAAAGGCATAAGCTCCACGGCAAACAATCCATCTTGCTTGTCACTTCCAATAGAAGCCCCTTGTTCAATTTCTGCTTCTTGCTCTGTAGGAGATGACGGCTGCTCTCTAATTATGTGCGTGTGGGAACTGTCTGCTTGTACACTTTCAGGCGGTATATTATCTCCATTCCATGTCTGTTGTTCAAAGCCTGTTGCGTCAGGTAATGCATCTCTGATATTTGTGATCTCTGGTCGTAATTCTGTGATTACTCCTCTATCGGAAATGTCGGATCCATATGGTATTTCAGCCGTGTCTTCAGTGGGAGCCGCTCCTTGTGCAACATGTTCAGAAGAGTATTTTTCAGCCTCTTCTTCCTCATCAGCAGGCGCTTCTTGAACATCAAAAGGCACAACAGGTACCGCTACCTCTTGATTTCCATAAAATTCTTCTTGAATCTGTGTAGGCGCCATTTCGATTGGAATAGGTTCCTGTTTAACAAAGGGAACTTGGCTGTCCAGCACAGGAATTGCAGACTTGAGTTCCTCGAGTATACCTGTGTCAGATTTGTCTGCATCATATGTAAACACTGTCTGCATAGCAACTTCTCTTCTAGGAATCTGTAGACCAGGCAATTCATCTTCCTCTTCTTCAACAGAGGAAGCACATGTCATGTCGGTCTGAATGACAGCATCCTTCTCTTTTGATGTTCCTTCTACATCCCAGTCTATGGTCTCTTGTTTTAATTTTGCTTTGAATTTATGCTCGAGTTTAGTGGCTCCCTGAGCGTTCACTTTAAGCGATACTTTGAACTTTGGCTTCTCCTCCTCTATTGCTGGTATGTCTATCTCTCCTCTTCGGCCAACGAAAAAGGTTGCTTCTGTCTTGAACCTCTTTTTGGTAGACTCCCCTTCCTCAGCTTCACCTTCGGAGTTTTCAACATTCTTCTCTTCTTTACTCATCTTTACTTTGTTTTACCCAGTGATTTTCATCCTGAACATGTATACAGAAAACATCCAAAATATTTTATACAATCGATGTTTTAGAATACAGTTGCACGAAAATATTGTACATGGCATATAAAAAACTGTACCACCAATGTAATCAATCAAACCCTTATGCAAAAATTAATACAAAGGAGATTCATTTTTTAACACAACCGTCAAACATTTTCTTAAAAACATAGCGAATGATATTATTTCAGCCAATCTATATAAGCAAGATTTTATTATAAATGCTAGACAAAATTTTAAATGTCAATTTTAGCAATGGTAATTACTACACTCAGGGGAATAAAAAAAAAAAAAAAAAAAAAAAAAAAAAAAAAAAAAAAAAAAAAAAACTCTGACACTTGTTTTATAAAAAGAAAAATTACATGTATGTTAATCACAGTTTTAGTAGGCCATGCAATTTAATACCCAACAATCTGCAGTCATTTTGTTACCATGGATTCGTGTAAACAAGCCATTTATTTGTAGAAAGTCTCAGTTACTACAGAATTTGTGTCTGTGTTTTTGTTCTTTATCGTCGCTATTTATTTAATTTTCACATGTTGTCATGTTTTAAGTGTAAGTTGGTAGTCACACTTTATCTTTTTAAAGAATGTGACCCGAAGATATTGCTGTAGCCATTGCTCTAAATGATTATGGACTCTATGTATGTTACATCGCAGATGTCATTAATATGCCTAGAATAGAAGTACCATTCAGAATAATCTAAAACATTTTGGAGAGACACAAGAATACACCAGGAAACCAGGTTCGGGTCATCCACGATGCAAAACTCAAAATGAAGACAGACACATGGTATCAGTTTTTAGGGAGCGCAACCTGCCAGCTACAATGGTAGTCCAACGGTTTGTTAACATGCATGAATGTCCAATATCGGCCAAAACAGAAGAAGGTTGAAAGCAAGTGGACTGATAACAGCTAAATCTGCAACTGGTCCCAGATTACTCAGGATGCATCACGTTGAAAGACTGCGTTTTGCATAGGCTCATAGAGCCTGTAGAAATGAACAGTGGAGCTGTGTTCTGTTTACAGACGATTCCCGTTTCAATCTACGCTCACCTGATGGACATGAAAGAATTTGGAGAAGGAGAGGGGAACGATTTTCGCAATGCCATATTTCCGAGAGGTCGCCATTCGGAGATGGTAGGGTGATGGTTTGGGCAGGAGTGTGTATGAATGCTCGTATGGAGTTTTCATAGATGGAAATCTAATAGCTGATAGTAGGATCAGAAGATTGATACTGATATCCAATTAGAGACTATATCTTCAGTTTTGTGATTCTTTTTAGCTATTCTGAATGTGTATTTAATAATGTGTCATGTGTGATACCATTATTATATTTTATTTCAGTTACAACAAACGAAACTTCAACTGTTCTATAAATTAACAGAATGAAGGCCTTCCAATGATATTTATCCACATTTTTTAATGTCACCAACTTACCTAACATGTCAGAAAAATACCTTACTTTGTTTCAGAGATTTTAATCATATTTCTCACAAACTAATGTAATTATACATCTTTAGAAAGTTTAATTTCATGTCCTTTTATAGCCAAGTTGAAAATCTTCATCTTTCACAGAAATGTAACAATCAATACGAAAGTTTCCTAAATTATCACCAACTTACTTTATTTCAACTATACTTCAAGTGGTTGACTTCCAATAATTTTTATGCGTGTGGATTGAGAAAACATTTTTTTTTTTCAAATTTTTCTTTCAGGTATGCACTTCGCCAAAATATACAAAATAAATTCGTAGCAACACACTTGAACAAACGACTTGGAAATCAATTGTTTCGCAATAAGACTGCAATTTACATGGAAACTCATGTGACAAGAGCACCTCCTGTAAGATTATGTTCACACACCTCAGGTTAAATTATGTCACAAATAACTTACGGGCTGTGCTATTAACATATCAATTCAAACAGTGAACTCATATTTTCTCCTCTTTTCTCTTTTTCCTCTTCTTCTATGTACAGACCCAATAATGAACCTCAGCAAGTTACCTTTGGAAAACAATTTGATCTCCCCAGACACCATTAAGAACAAAAGAAGTCTAATTGACTCAAGAAAATTTTGCGCTTTGAAGAATTTAATGGTGTCAATTGCCACAGAAAGGTAAAGGAGTCAGCTTATATCAAGACTTCACTCCCGCAAACAGCAGGGTCAGACATCATACAGGCCTTTCTAGCTCCGAGTGGAGAGATGCGCTGAAGATGACTGGTAATGTTGCTCCTGTACGTGCTATTCGAGACAGAACACAAGACAATAACTACTGTAGGCGATGCCACAGTGAGGTTGAAACTCTGGCTCATGTCTTAGGTTTATGCCCATTTGGCGAAACTCTTCGTAACAGCAGAAATCACAAAATCAGGTCTGTAATCGCAACATGCCTTAAGTCCAATGGCTACACTACCTATGAAGAAGTCCATGGAATATCGGATACTGGAAGTCATCGGCGTATTGACATTATAACATTTAAACCTGGAGAGACAAAAGGTTATATTCTGGATCCAACCATCAGATTCGATACGCATCAGAGTCAACCTGAGGAGGTTAACCTAGAGAAAAGGAGAATATATGAACCCACTATCCCTTATTACAAAACATCATATAAACTCAGGGATATAGAAGTCACCGGATTAATGGTGGGCGCTAGAGGGACCATAACAAAACAATTTGTGTCATTCTGTCATAAATTTGGAGTCCCAACAACAACAATTAAGGAAATTTCTATTATAGCTTTGAAGGGTTCTCTGCAGATTTTATGGTGACATTTGTATTTCAATTCAAATTACAGTTGAATTTTCTCAGTCCACTTTTTTATCTGTATTTTTATAAATTTTCATTATGTGAAATATTATCTACTGCAAATTTTAGTTTCTGGTAAACAAATTTCTTGTAACGCATTTTTAATGTAATTTTAAATGTTACTGTTTAACATTCTTTGTCTTTGGCAACCCCACCAAGTCGAGGAAGATTTATTTATTTATATTTATATTAACTGAAACTTGGAAAATTTAGGTGACTTAAATTTAGTTTCTGGGTCTATACAAGGGAAAGAGTAAGATTGGAATAAAAATAAAGGGAATTTTTTTGGCATGTCCTTTTTACAGTAAACATTGTAATGAATCAACCATCCACATCTACCAAAAAAAAAAAAAAAGTCAGTAGTGTGCCAGTAAATGCACAGTAAGTATTTCAGCTATGGAGAGCAAGTGGGCAAACACCACTGTTGACATCAATGTTAATACACTTTCCTTGACCTCATCTTGCCCTACTGCATTCTTCTCCGATATTTCCACAGGAGGATAAAAGAGAGGAAAAGAAAACAGTATTCCATGTGCATGCTATGTAGACATGGGATGCAAGAAGATGTAGATTATATCGTTGCCTGAATGCAAGAATTAGGTAACTTGATTTTTCATATTTTGTGACATCGCCTATTTACTTATTTATTGCACTAAGAAATATGTCTCGTTTTCTTTTACCTATTTGTTACATTGGAAAATAGATGTCGCTGGTATCGTTCGATCAGTTACCTAGATCCTGGATTACATTTTGTGCGATTTTTGCTATGCTATAAAAGAGGTAACTAAAAAACGCAAATTTCAAATTACCTAGTTCTTGCATTCAGGCGACGATATATTTTCACAAGTCTAGTATTCATTTAATAGGAGACAAGTTGGCGCCAAAGTATTTAAAGAAATTATGATGAAAAATTACTTGCCTTTTTCCAAAAGCTCAAACTCACTTTCCAATGTCACGGCAATAGTTGTAACTGTGCTAACTTTGATTTTATTTCGGTAATAGACCAGAAATAATTTTAATACAAATATTATAGACAATATAATGCATGTTTTATTATCTGATCATCATACATTACACACGCGCACACATACCTCACAATAAACAATGGCACATTAAAGTAATGTCCACTAAACATGCGTAATCAACAGCTCTAAAAAAAAATTAACTTCGGTTTCCTTTTCGTCAAGGTAACCAATGCAACAATATGCATTAGCCTACTAGGTTATGAAAGGAGACTTAATAATTTTAGTAATTATATATGAAATGAAACTTAAGTTCATGTACTTCACGGAAGAAAAGGAAAATCCTTTACAATTAGAAACATTATAGATTTAGTAATATTTTCAAAAGAACATATTAATTGCTGATGAAGAGTCATTGCCCAACATATAATTAAAATAGAATAACAAATTTGGAAGAGATTTAAAATAGTAAAATACAACATTACTATTAGTACATATATAATGTAAAAAGAACAGCTTGAAGTCTATGGAAGTCACTTATCTTGTATCACAGAAAATTAAAATAATATTCCGTATGATACAAATAATAACAACAATAATAATGCACAAAAACGGTTATGTAGCAAGACATTTTATTAACACAAAAGTCTCTTATGGATATAATTTTCATTAGTTATGTGCAATGTATACTTAAGCTTGAAAGCTATCTGATAACCCGAAAAATTAACACTTCAAAACTTATGAATAAAATTAGGCGGAACTGATGATGGACATTTCTGACACATCAGGCACAATGATAAGCTCTCGTTGATTAAGATGGAACAGTAAAGTTTGAAGTATTCCTTTGTGCCAGTCTTTCGTACTTTCTGGAATTGAAACTGGCATGCAATTGCCACTACGATAGTCACTAAATGGCAAACATACATGCCAGAAGCAGCTCTGCACTGATTTAATTGAATCCCTGAGTCGCAGATTTTTATAAAGGAAAGGAAAATTGTACACATTTTTAAAGAAAAAAATGTATTGGCGATCAAGCTAAAAATATTCAAATACGTTAAGATGGGCTGAGCTTCACATTATTTGCAGAGATATTTGGCAATGAATGAGATTGCTTCTGCCATTCCTTTGAAAGTGGAACAAAAATTCTTGCTTTGAAGAAATCTGGGGAATAGGGATATGAGCAGCGGAAATTCATATGGCTACTATAACAATTTCTCTTAATACACGCACAAAAATGGTAAATAAAACTATAAAACAGCTTTTCATGCTTTACCTCCCAGATGATCTGAATAAATGAAAATATTTCCTTACCATATCTTTTGATACATTTGCTACTTTCATCAGCAAGTTTTGTTCCCGTACATTCTTTTTTCATTTATTTATTTATTGTGTATATACTTGGTAGGATCCCCATTTGAAATTACCCTAAATCTTTAATTTATATATCACATTTAAACGATAATTTTTTTACTTGGTTATTTAACGACACTGTATCAACTACAAGGTTATTTAGCATCGATGGGATTGGTGATAGCGAAATGATATTTGGTGAGATGAGGTCGAGGATTCGCCATAATTACCTGACATTTGCCTTACGGTAGGGGAAAACCTCGGAAAAAACCCAAGCAGGAATCTAACCCGCGCTCGAACACAACTCCGGATTGGCAGGCAAGTGCCTTAGCCGACTGAGCTACATCGGTGGCCTTTAAACAATAATCTTCCACTATGTTAACAATATAAATTTTTCGTGTGCCTCTTAAAGCAAATGCATACATTTTTTTATATAAAAAGCCGAACTATGAAGTTGGAGTCAGAAAAAGTAAATTTGATTTCGATATGGTTTTTAACAAAATACTTATTTTTCAACATATACTGCCAGCATCCTCAAGCTGAGAGATTCAATTATGTATTGAGCCACATGGTGTGGAAAAAATACTTTGAGTTGGTCTTTGGTGCTTCAAGATTTGATTTCTGCTATTACCAGCATTAAGACTTACATTTACTGTACAGATTATGAAAGTATAAAAATTAGCCTGATGATTGATTGCAGTCTTGATTAACCCTTTGAAGCATAGTGGTTACACAGAAGAACCACCAATTTATTTCTTTCTAAATTTTATGGCACAGATATTCCACCAAGGAACTACCTTTTGAGCATACACAGAGGTGCCATCTGTGTTTTGAAATTGTGTGCAGAGTTAAAATATTGAAAAAAAATTGATCTAAGCTTTGTTATGATCCATGATATGAGAAACATAAAAAGTTAATTTGTGCTTCAAAGGGTTAAAACTGCGTCTGACCTACATCTGATTTTAACTCACTTCAAAGCAATATACTTTAAAATCAACCTTGTCTGATGAAAAATACAAAATTGTATCAACATTAAATTTAGAAAGTCTTGCACCATAGTATTGTAGTCTAAGGCATCATGCCTAGAATTAGTTTTAAGGAATGCACTCTGATTCAAGTCCTCATGGGGAAGGAGTTTTCTCAAGAAATTTTGGCCAGTATATGGTACAGATGCCCATCCAGAACTGTGTTGAATTTGGAGTGCTACAATAGGTAGTGAAATACAATTATGGAAACAATTGGAGGCGAACATCTCGCTAACCACACAATACCGCCAGTCTGGTTGGATGATCGTTCACCTCTGCTGAGGTATGCAGACGTGAGACCAGCAGCCAGCTAGTCGCCTTGACCCTTCATGGTCTGTCATGCCATGGATTTAATTTTTATTCTAGAAGCGTGAAATCTATAATTTATGTTTATAGATGGTAATGAGTATATCATAAACGGAAGAATATTTGAACTGTAGAGTTGGGCACAATAGAAGGCCAAAGCAGTTCTGATGGTTAGAACCTAATACTTTATGCGTCGATATTCTTTATTTCTTGTTTATTTTTACACTATACCATTCGACTCAATTGAAAATAGTCTAAAATGTAGGAAGAAATTTCATTCATATATTTTAATGCTTATAGAGGATCAAGTTCCCCAGTTTTTATTTTTTCTAACTCTTAAACGCCATTGTGAAAATGCTGACCATATATACAGAGTGGGGCATGAGAACTAAGTGTTTTTTAAATGGCTTGTGCTCGGTCATTATGAAAGGGAGAGACGTGCGGCATGTGACAGTCCATTCCGTGGCTCATAGCATTTCACCTGCAGTCGGCATCATGGAGCAGTGGACGCATGTTTGCGTATGATTGTTTTGTTAGAAATGGCGATACGGCGTGAGTTTTGCTACAGATTCAATATTAATTGCAATGATTCTGTTCCCGTGCGTGACACAATCTTATGTTGGGTTAAAAAATCTTTTAAAAAATAGGCGCAATACTGAAGGATAAATCGCCCGGCCCCCAACACAGAGTGCGTACTCCAGAAAAGTTTCAGTCAGATAAGCGATACTGCGCAGCCCAGGCCGCTCTGCTCGAAGACATTCAGCTGCTCTTGGAATCAGCAATCGTACAGTAAGACGGATTTTGCAAGGCGATTTACATTTACACCCATTCAAGATAGGTGGTTTCAGCAAGATGGGGCCACAGCGCATATCACCAGAGCATCAATGGCAGTTCTTTGCCTCCTGTTTTCCAATCGTCTCATTTCGAGATTTGGTGATGTTCCAAGGCTCCCTCGGTCCCCTGACCTGTCCACGTGATTTTTTTCTATGTGAGTACCTAAAGGCACGTGTTTACAAGGATAAGCCCCGAATATTAGATGAATTAAAGGACACAGTACGTCAACACATCACCCAAATCAACAGAGATCCCCTGGAAAGAATAGAGGTGACTTTTCGTCAGCGCCTTCAACAATGCATCAACACAGACGGACATCACATGCCGCTCATAATTGAAATGGTATGTTCTCACAAACGTTGTTCTACCAATAAAATGTGTTGAAAACAAAAACAAACTGTTTTATGATTATTTTAAAAACACTTGGTTCCTATGCCCCACCCTGTACATACAATGGAATAACTAGCATAGTCAAGTAATGTGACAGTTGCCATTGGCAACAATCAATCTACGATTGTCACCCATTGTTGCCATTGGCGAATAAAATGTACCACATTGTACAGATTTTTTCTATAATGTACCAAATTTGTATCAACCCATCTTATACAATACAAGCATAGAGTGATAAGGAAGGAATATTACTTTAATGTTAGTGCTACTGGTATTAACACGAGAATGGAAACAGCTTTTCTAGAGGCTCGCAATCTGAAACAAAGTAGCAGTGTCTCGGAAACATGTGGTAAGGAAAATACTTTAAAAAGTAAAAAAGACATATGTGTCAATATGCATTTCCTATCAATATACAAAATAATTTAGACTTTAAAGAATATCACAGGCCGCAAAAAACTCTAAGCCAACTTTTTTGCAAATAAATATTTCCTTCATATCATATGAGAGAAAACAAAACAGGATACTACAGGTCGGGTCATCCTCAGTGGTCAAGATGTTACCATGCATATCTGAGTTTCGTGGATGAGGGCAATGAATTTTCAAGGGAGATACGATGCACGAATTCTTTAAGAAATGAAGTAAAGGCAGGACTTCTTATAGCACATAAAATACAGGTCTGTACTTGAAAAAGAGGCTCATGGCAAAATTCTCCGACCATTTCTCAGCCGCATCAAAATTTATTTCTACTCATTATCTTCGTTTATTAATACCATCATTGGGGTAATGAATTTCGCTAAGTGCCTTCTCCTCATTCAGAGATTGTATTTGATATTATCCAAGTAACAAAATCCAGAATGATTCTAGATTATGCTACATTTGTAGGCAACTGAATTATTGTTAAAAATTATAGTATTTGTTACAAAAAATAAATTAATTCTTCAGGAATGAGCACTGTGAAGATTTAATGAAAAATGTGAAAATGAAATAATTTAACCACAAAGAAAGTTTTCAATATATAAACAATTCTGCGAATTAATAATTGTAATTTCAATTAAGAAAATTGATTGACAGAACTTAAGATTTATGAAGGTTAATACACTTTTACAATAGTCCACCCACAATTCTTTTCTTCTGATTCTTATACACACGGCTGCAAACAATTAGGTAAACCTTTATCTCGAAATCTTACGATTTAAATTATTACACAGCACTATTAATCTTCAAAGAAGCTAATGATATGTCAATATTGCTATTATAACATTGCTATAAAAATGTAGGCCTATTATGCATTATCATTTAATGAACAAACTAATAGTTCTATTTTTTTACCTAGTTACTTCCATTGATAGAAAGTACAGTATGTTCTTGGCAATCTAAGTATAAATATATATTCGTACATTATTATATAGGTGTTCTAAATGCAGGACTGGATTAAGGAATTATTACAAGCTTCCAGGAATGCAGCTACACGTCTACAGAACTAATCGAAATTTCTTCTATACTAATAATAATGAAATAAAAGTTTCAGTACAACAGAAAACAATCTCATGTAGTCAATTCCTGTTCATAACCATGTATACAATACGGTATTGATATTAATTAATGCACCTTATTTCCTTTAGCAAAACATTAAACTTCCAAGCACAAACTGTAAAATTCAATACAGGTTAAAAAAAAAAAAAAAAAAAAAAAGCATAATATGGGCTATTAATATGTCACAAATTTATACATCGATACATTTTGTAATTAGAATGTTTCAGAATCTTAGTGCTGAGTCCTGCTACAGGAAACTACCCTATTTAGTTTTCATTCAAAAGTTTTGAATGAAATACATTTGTTTCTGCAATTAGTCACAATTCTTTAGAACTATTACTTTATACTGTTATACTGTCGGTAAAACTTCAAATTTAAAACACCATTATATTATTTTTTTTTAAATATAAAAGTTACATAAATATTTTGCAACTGAATCAGTCAGAGCTAAAAGGAACTACGTCAAAATATGCAGTTTTGGGTTATGCAACAATTTGAACAACGGATGTCATGCGCATCGAACGGTGAAAGAAGGAACTAAGACTTTTAAATATTCTTTTGCCTTCTATAACATAAAAATATAATATTTGTGTTATTAGTGGAATGTTTTTTGCTTCTCCTGAAAAGTTGTGAAAAGTGACTTAGTTCCTTTTAGCTCCGACTGATTCAATTGTTAACTATGTTGTTAAGATTAGAACCTACAACCAATTAAAATATATACAGGTTGTCTTTATATAGGATGAGCCACTGGAAATCGTTTTTACAGTAATTCAAAAGAAGATGAGACTAACATACAAGAAGAATATTTTTAATATACGGCACTGTAGATATGCGAAAGGTACGGCAAGTTTAAGAGAAAAAGCGTTTGAGAACTGGAGCCAGAAAAAACAGAAAGGCAAACGCGTGCTCTTATACCAACAATATACCCCGGCCAATAAGTGGATCTGGAATCCTGTAGTGAGTGGAGGGAAGCAATCAAGATGAATGCTAACGTATCAGCTGTGCGTAGTGTACCTGGCAGGTCCTTGGGCAGTAAACTCTGTCGACGTTGCAACAGAGAGGTTGAAACCCTTGCCCATGTCCTGGGGGCCTGTCCACAAGGTGAACTTCTACGAAATACGCGGCATCATACAGTAAGATCTATAATAGCAACTGCCTTAAGGAACAAAGGTTATTCAGTATATGAAGAAGTACACGGCATATCCAGTGAGGGCAGTAATCGAAGAATCGACATAATTGCATTTAAACCTCCCTCCCTTGAAGGTTACATCATAGACCCTACTGTGAGATTCAAATCACACGAACACCAGCCAGAAGAAGTACACGAGGAAAAAAGGAATATATATGAACGTTCCATCAGTTTTTATAAGGACAAATACTATCTGGAATCCATAGTCATTACGGGACTAATGATAGGAGCCCGTGGGACCATACCCCGGTTCCTAGTCGACTTCTGTAAATTTTTTGGCCTGCATAAAAATATTTTAAGAGATCTAACAATTGCAGCACTCAAAGGCTCAATAGCTATTTTCAGGCATCATACATATGGACCATGACTAATTCGCATCTCCTTGACGTTACTTCGTTTAATATCATGTGTTTCAATATAATTCAAATAGTTATTTTTCACTCTAACAACAATGTATCACTAAGCCTCAAGGCATTTACTCTGTTGTATCATGGTACTCTTTGTCGATGGCAACCTGTAGTGGTTACAGGAAGAAATAAATAAATACACAAGATTTGGACAACTATCTTAAAGCATTTCAATTTTGTTGCACAATTCTTAAAAGCAAGCAAACAAGTTCTAACCATAAGCTTCCTATGATGAGATTCTGGTGCAGTATGGCATAAAAATAGCGTCAATAATTTGTCACTTCTAAAAATCCACAAGCACGTACACGTATACACACATCAAAATACGTATTAGAAAAAAAGCATTTGTCTGGTCTATTTCTATTTCTCTCGAGAGTACTGATTGTTTAAAAACTCGCCTATTATTATGTTCGAATTAATGGAAGTCACTGTTTGTGTTGCCAATGTTTTCGGGAAGCTCCAACATTAAAATAAATTATTTACATATAAAAGACAGATTCAAATTGGAATCAAACATAAGATTGTCGAATCAGAATTTCAGCACTATTCTTGTAATTTTACCGAGAACAGCCAAAGGAATCCTATTTTTGAGACAGTCACGTTCTTCTTCAATGATACATCCAGTGCCTCTGCTTTTTGAAGTTATTTTCAATACTCAAGCAACTTTTATTTTAAGTAAAAATTCTGACATTTCGTCCATATATTTATTGAATTACTGTAATCGATTTGCAAGTGAAAAATATGAACAAAATCTGTCCAAACGATGGGGAAAGGTTGAATAAACAAACATATGCTGAAAACTTATATTTCTGTGAGCATTCTTAAATGTTTTAATTAAAACTTAATTTTGATTCTACACACGTGATAGTTTGTTGACGTCTACTCCTCCTCCAAAAAGAAATTGTAATGTTGTAAACTCCTGTTTACTTACGCGTTGGTATACTATTTAAACAAACAATATACATATCTGCAATATACACGTCTGCAGTTTGAGTTACAGCACCCTTGTAGGAACTTTTTGAAGAGTTGTAATTTGAACTTGGAAATTAATGTTGGTGGTCTTGTAGAAAAATGGTCCTGGATCACAAACATTTGTTTACATTTAGTAACAGCATGATCAGAAAGAATCTTCCCATTGCTTTCAAAATGATACAATAAGACAGAAATATACTCTTGGTCCACGTTGTCATGACATCTAACAATTCTATTTTGTTTTATATTCTTTTCATATTTTATTTTCATAAAATTTTTTGTTAGAATAGTACCTTGAATTTTCAAAATCATATCTGTGAAATTTACTTGTAAATGTACAGTAAAACATCATCATACCAGATTACTGGAAACAAAGAAAATAAATTGCGCAATATGTAATTTTAAACTCAAATAATGCTATAGTTGTATGAAATAACTCTATTTAACACAAACTATAGTACTGTCCGTTACTCAAGACAAGATGAGCAGAAGGAATGTGACCTTCTTGACTGTGGGGGTTGATTATTATAAATATTGCTCAGATAAGCATCCCAGTAGCCAGGTTATTACTCATGCTGTATACATTAGTAATAATATGCATATGAAAACTAAAAGATAATAATAATAATAATAATAATAATAATAATAATAATAATAATAATTTTAATAACATAACTACAGTAAAACCTCGATAAGACACACCTGCTTATTACGCTATCCCGCATAATACGCTTTTTTTTTTTTGCACATTTCATATATAATGCCTTTATAAAATACCCCGTTTGTTGCGCTCAAGTCCCGAATAATACGCGGTTTTTGTGGAATATTTTCGATGTAATTTTCAGCAATGTACTGTAACAGGAATGAAACATCTTGGTCACTGAACTGAAAAGTATTGGTAATTGAACCTTTACCTGCACATTTAAACCTTCATACTTCATACCTTAATATACCCCACCCTCTTGTTACGATCTCTTATTAGACTCTTTACCTGTGCGCTTAAAGCCTATGTACAGTTACAATACCTCACTCTCTCTCAAACGACATTCCTCACTCGACCATAATAAAATTCTGGAAATTTTTGCTGGGCATTTTGTTGTCCTTTAGTGTACTGAAGTGTCTGTGAATGTCATTACAATGAGTGTTAAACGAAAAGCGCTTTCTGTGTCGGAAAAATTGGAAATCTTACGAAAGTACGATGAGAACAGTACTCTTACTCAGAAACAACTCTCTGATTCATTAGGACTCCCATCATCGATATTAAGAATGATAATAAAAAATCGCGACTCAATCACTATAGTTGCGACGTCGTCGGGAGGATATAATCGCAGGAAACTGAAGTGTGGTAAACATGAGGACTTGGAGAACATGCACATGGCAAACAACTATAAATGACATTTTTTCCGAAAGAATTAAGTACAGTACATATTGTAAATGTCTTTGACGTATAGTACAGTAATTACATAATGGAGTAATACTATATTACCTTTCATGAATCATGTATTTCAATAAAGAAAAATGCTAATAGATACTGTATATAAGTCAAAATTAGTATACCCACCTAATACGTGGTCCTGGTTAATACGCGGTTTACACCCGGTCCTTTGAACAGCGTCTTATCGGGGTTTTACTGTATTAATAATTGCTTAATCTAGCACGAATTGCAACTAACAGCTTAACTTCTCATTTCCTAAGCACAAGAGCAATGACCAGAAACTGATGAAGCCTGTTTATTTTTTAATGAATATTATCACTACTGTGTCACATAATGTAAGCAATCATATCACTAATGTTCTTCCCTCTGTCACCTCATCTTCCGCTCCTGATCTCATGAGTGATGAACATTACTAGTATCAGTACAACAGAAACAGTAAACATGTATACAACACAATATTAGAGTAGGTTTACCACAATATTCTTTTCTTAAACTGAGAAAATAGTGCAATCATGGATGAAGAGCATTCTAGGGTTGGGTGAAACATATTTAAAAATAATGTTGATCTAACCCTATTTTTTATTATTAAAGTGAAAAATATTTTTAAAAAATTCCATATAGAGAAATGACAAATCTGAAGTTTTAAAATACAAATTCATTTTCATAAAAAGAGACTAGTTTTCTTAGACAGTTGTGCACTTTCTTACTATATAAAAAAACAAGCCGAGTATGTAGTTTTGTGTGTGCACAAGGCCCCCTCCCCCCCCAAAAAAGAGAGAGAGAATCTAACTAGTAATACTAAAGTCTTTAAATAAAAAGGTAAACAAATTAATAAAGGAGTAGGGAAAATAATTCAATTAAGAAAACTATAATTTGAAATTATTAATTAAATTGTTAACTGCTTCCCATTGGAGGTAGCCCAGAAGGACTCGGTATATTCTCCTACATGAATTTTACAATATTAAATGTTTACATAAATTTGTTGACAGAAAATTAAAATAAACATATATGAATTATAAAGTGAAGAAAAAGGAATTAAACAGAGTGAATATGATAACTCAGAATTTGGCAAGAGCGTTTCAAAACTGAAGTTATGATGTCAGTGGTAGTTCAAATTCTTCGTGAAGCTTTCAAAGAACTTGGGAATCACACCACGAGCTCCAATAAGACCAATCACGTCAATGTTTTCAAGCTGGTATTTTGCTTTGAAGTAATCAACTGTTGGAGATAAATGTTGATCTTTTCTTGATTGACATCCTCCGGCTGGCTACTCCCCATTTCAATCCTTACGGTAGGATCAATTATAACCTTTCTTGGTAGTCTGGGAATACACTATGATGTCAATATGTCTAGAGGAGCCATTAGTAGCAAGGCAAAAAGACTTCCTCTTCTACTGTCCAAGACTTTTTTTTTTCAAAGTAGTTGCAATTAAACAATAGAACCTCTTTTAACGAATCTTTGAGGGATTGCTTTTTTTCCTCCTCTTAAATAGGGGGTTTTCTTAAAAGAAGATTCACATAAAGTGGGAAGGAAATGCTAAAATAACTAATACTAGCATGAGTGTTATATACCAAACATGTAACTATTTAATTAGGTCTAAAATTATTATTTACAATAAATTTCATTATTTCTTTATTCCCCATAAAGAAGTAGTTGACAAACCATGCTTTTTTTCTATATGCAAAAATGTTATTTGAGAATTAGCCTCGACATCCCTTATTATTTTCACTTTGTCAGATAGTTAATTTTTTCTGTTTAGTCACAATTATAACGAGGCATAAACAGCATAAACTAACAAAAAAAGACTTGGAAACAGGATCCACTCTGTGAAAGTAACGCAAAGCAAGACCATAAAGTATGATAAAGAGTAACACTGCCATATTACAATCGATTGAGATGCACTACTGAATATGACAGTACTATTGATTATTAAAAGTGGAGTCGATATTTCGGGCTTCATTATCACAAAATCCACTTGAAAAGTATTCCTTAAATCAGTTTCCTTAAAAGCAGGAATTAATTACATTATACTTATGGTAATTTGACTGGGACTCGACAGATTTTTCCTTAGAAACAGGAATGTTAAAACGGGGTTTACTACAGTTCTTTAAATATCATTTCTTCAGCAGAAAATCAGAATCAAGTATCCAATGTAAGAGGAAGAAAACAAAGTCGTGCAGCACTTTAATTGTACACAACCAAAGAGTAATAAGACATTAAAATGTATATATTGTACATAAATAAATGAACTGAAATGGGTCGAGACCATTTCCTTATATCCTCTGGTTCCAGATATATTGTAGTAATAATAATAATAATAATAATAATAATAATAATAATAATAATAATAATAATAATAATAATAATAATAATAATAACACTGGCCGAAATTTCATGAGAAAATTTCTTCCCCCATGAGGACTCGAACCAGCGCGCATTCCGTAACGTGAGTCCTAGGCAGGCTGCCTTAGACCGTGACGCCACGGCACGGGACCAATAATAATAATAATAATAATAATAATAATAATAATAATAATAATAATCCGAGGCATGACAGCCATGATTGGCCCAGACCGACCAGTCTAGACAAGAATTCTGCTATCACTTGAAAGCAAAACCAACTATACATGATGGAAACATTTGGTAGATGTCCCTTTGGACAGGTGGTACACATCCCTTCATGTAATGAAACAAACATCATTCTTCATGGTGCTCTTCAACTTAGTATTCTGTCAAATGAGAGTGTAAGAGGCATACTGCAACAGAAAATAATTTAACAGAAAGAAACAGCATTTGTTTTTCCTTCTTCTTTTCAATCAGTAATATTTACCGATACATGAAAATATCTCCTGGCCTAGTTGCCTCATAAGTGGTGCCTTCTTGGTGTCACTTGTGAGGTTCAGACCTATCTTCAGACAGTTGACTAAACAAAACAACATGCAAACATATACATATACACACGGATACAGGACACATGCACGTGCACACTAAGTTATGTCGGATACTTAGATAGAACTTTCAGTTTCAAATATCCAAAATAATTACAACAAAATATTTATATCTGAATAACAATGTTTTACTGAACAAAGACGCAAGAGTAACATTCAAATTCGACAAGAAGATTACAACTGCTTTTGCTTTCTATTGCTAATCTTTTCATGTTCTGAAGATAGTACATTATACAAAATGCATGATTCTAAAAACACAGTAAATATCAGACCTCCTTGACTAGTATCATGTTCGTAAAGCACATACTATGCCTATAAAACATTTCGATGTCAGTATACAGCTTTTAAAAACTAGGTGCAGTAGTTGATCAACATTAAACACTGAATTTATGCCAACATATTGATGTTCAAACCAACATCTAACAAAAATGTATACTCTTCAAAGGTCTCAGTACAAAAGTGATGAATTGACATAAAATATTACATAATATTCATGACATTTACGTTGCTTTGCACTTCCCTCGTATTTACTGATACAGTAGTAACTACAAAATTATATTAGGCCGATATTTTGTGTTTTCTCATTCAATTCGTGTTATAATAATTGCACATTATTAGAAACAATTATGTTATGTTATGCCACTGAATGAAATAAATTATTCATATACAGTGAAACTTCCCAATAGCGGACACCGCCGGGGAAAAATTAAATGTCCGTTATTGAGAAGTGTCCGCTATTTAGAAAATCGTTAGTATGTATACAGTACATTGAAATTTCTCATACATATTCAACACATTTTACAGTATAGTACAGTAGACAGTGAGAATGTTTACAGTATTCATCCAGAGAGAAATCGTACCAGTAAATATTTTGTAAATGAAATCAATATCAGTCACTGTACCACTTCACCTTACACGAAGCAATCTAGAATTCCATTCTCAGTGTATGATTTTAAAATAACATCCTTGTCATTGATTAAAGTTTTCGTTAACACTTTGTTAAAACATAAAATTTACTTAGCCATACGTTAAAAAGTGTTAAAATTGTTAAAAAAGGTATATACCTTCGACAGACGGCCCGTTTCGACGCTATGTCACGTCATCCTCAGTGTCTCTTGAACCACTCTTGGTTTCGACACTATGTCAGTGTCTCTTGGTTCAAGAGACATTGAGGATGACGTGACATAGCGTCGAAACAGGCCGTCTGTCGAAGGTATATACCTTTTTTAATAATTTTAACACTTTTTAACGTATGACTAAATAAACATCCTTGTTTTTCAAAATTTCACTAACCTGAGTTTTTCCCACATTAAACTTCGTGGCCAGCTCATGAACACTTAATTTCTCCTTCTCACTATGCTTTACAATATCTACTTTCTCTTTTAGTGACAAACGTTTATGTTTTTGTGACTTTTTAATGTGATAGTACTTCCAAACACTCAACTTCACAAACTAAGAAAGTACGGACTGCTCACGTACAGTATCACAACTAACAACTGTGCTGCTTACCTTCAATAAAGTAGAAGAACGTTCAAATGCACGATAATGATTGTTGCAAAGAATTCCGTTAGAATTGCGTTTAATTTACAACCGTCTTTTTCTTTTTTTTTTCTTTCACGCTGTCCGTTATTTGGAAGTTTTAATTGTTGTTGGGAGATACATTTCAGTGTCCACGTCCGTTATTGAGAATGTCCGCTATTTGGAACAATTTTATCATAAGGGCCAATGTTATTTTGCAGGGGAATTTTAAAATGTCCGCTATTGGGAAGTGTCCATTAAGGGAAGTTTCACTGTATATACAGAGCGATCAGATGAGGTGGACATGAGTAATGGGGTTTTCACTGTGTGGTGCTGACACACTTGCAGCGGGGAACAGTGGGCTGGCAGAGGCGATGGTGCAAGTGTGTCCTGGTTTGTGTCAAGGTTAGTGAATCAGTCTCCAAGTGACTGGTGAGTGACACGGAACATACAATGGTATATTATACGATGTTCTCTTTTGCATTTAAAGTGAAAGTGTGAATAAGTGTAAACTGTATAATAACTAATCAAATGTTTACTACTGTACAATGGGTAAATATTTATGATTCATATGTGTTAACCCTGTCTGCCTGTCAAGTACAAAGGTGGTTTGAAACACGATTTCCGAGTGTAAAAATTCCATCATGTACAACAATCCATAATCTGTATAATAAATTTCAGGCAATGAAAAGTGTTCAGCCTAAGAAACAAAACAGACAACATAGGGTTCTCACAGAAGGAACATTAGATGACATTGGTCATCGATTGCAACAGTCTTCTAGAAAATCACTTACGTGTCTTTCACAAGTACGAATTTCTTAGGGCTCAGTGCAAAAAAGCTACTAAATTGTTACAGTTGCAGCTGTATACAATAACTAAGACATGCTCTTGATCCGGGTGATCCTGCATGTAGGTGTGCATTTTGTGAGTGGATGCTGAATAACATTCATAATGGACTAATAGACCCACACTGAATATTTTTCTCAGATGATATTTCATAAAGAGATGCCAGAAATGCGTGGATAACGAAGACGGCCAGTTTCAGCACCTCCATCATTAAAGTGTTAAGTAAGACACGTTTTAAAATAGTTACAGAAAGTTGTATCAAATACCTTACTATAATAATACCGGACAGCTAGCAGTTTTGCGTGCGAACGACGTTGGTGCTGCTACCTACCTGCCAGTGTGGAGATACTCGCGAAACAAGCTGTAATCAACTGCAATGTATATTGTTGCTGAGCTAGTTAATTTGTTAATAGTTTTATGAATTAGTACTAGTGTTAAAATATCAGGGTGTATATGTGCTGTTTATAATTGTGACAATTGCAGCATTACAAATTGCTCCAAATCGTACTTTCGATTTCCGACAGTTCATAAAACGTAAGTCAACAACATCCTTTAGTAGGCCTAATTCCTTCGTCTTTGTGTTGATAGAAAAATATAAATTAGTTTTTTTATTTAGACCTAATAAATAAATAAAAGTTAAAATGTATTGGATTTTAAGGTTTTATCAAATTAAGTTTTATTGTTGTCCACATGCCTTTACTAATTATTACAAGCATCAGATTACTATCAATTTTATCTTTGCAGTTGTCAGCAATGCGTATATAAAACATTACTGTAAATTCATTCCTAATATCAGATTGATTTTGTCTCGGTAAACCAAAGAAAAAATATGTAACAATTAATTACGGAAAGTAATATGAAGTATGCAATATTTCTCATAATAATGCAGCTTTGATATAAGATAATAATTTTACATTAAATATTAAACATTTCTTAAGTGTTTCATATATAATTCCACATTAGTAACTCACGTTTTAAACAATAGTCCGAATCTCGCTATGTTAATATTTGTATATGGAAGACCCTTTCAGGATGGGGAAAAGGTGTTGAGATGTATAGTGAAGTAACAGCTTCCAACAGCTGGATTGCAAACAAGAAAGGACTTTCGACTAGTGAATGGATATCTAGCCTGAAAATGACAGCAAATTTAGCAGCTGTTCGTTCCGTTCCCGACAGATCTCTCGATGGTACCCAGTGCAGACATGGCTGCCCGGAGATTGAAACTTTAGCACACGTCTTGGGATTCTGTGAACAGGGATTGCTCTTGAGGAACTCTAGACATCATCTTGTAAGATCCAAAATTGCTGCCGCATTAAGAACTAAGGGCTGGATAGTAGAAGAAGAAATCTCCTGTCTAGCTGAAAATGGGTCAACGAGACGAGTAGATATTTTAGCATACAATGCTGACACTAAACAGGGCATCATTGTGGACCCCACGATACATTTTGAAGTGGGATGTCATCAGTCAGCTGAGGTCCACCTTGAGAAGAAGTCGATCTATGAGCCTACAGTCAACTATTTCAAGCTGAAATATGCCTTAATTCACGTTGAGGTATTCGGCTTGCTCATAGGTGCCTGAGGGACTATACCAGTTTTTTTCGAAGAATTTCGACGGAAATTTGTTCTGCCAACATCTTTGAGGGATGACATTGTGATAATTGTGTTAAAAAAATCCTGCCAAATCCTAATTAATCACATGGTGCCACATTAATAGCAATTGTAATGTTTCACGCCTTATCTTTGTTTCCCTTTTTTTTTTTTTTAAATTTAATACCTATGTTTACATATGTATAATAATTTTTTTGAGGATATACTGAGTCCGTAAGGGCTACCCTCAATGGGGGGCAGTTTAGTATTATTATTATTATTATTATTATTATTATTATTGGACATAATTCCATCCCTCTGCGCTAGATGTCAGGTCCGCAATTTTTCGCACTCACGCCAATGCTGCTAGTATACAGCTGTCCGGTATTATTATAGTAAGGTATTTGGTTGTATGGCTATATCAAGCGATTCTACACTGTCCGTATCCCACCATGAGTGCATCAGCAGCACACAGTGAAAACCCGTCACTCTTGTCCACACTTCATCTGATCTCTCTGTATAATTTAAACAATCTATATATATTGTTCAAATTTAGTAAATTATTATGGTCCAAATATCACCACAAAGGGCAACACTAAATTAAATTAAAATTGAATAATACAGCTACAGAAAACGAAATCATTTATTATTAATAATCCACATTCAAGCTCTGACAATGAGCTGTTTTAGTAGGCTCAGTAGTCACCTATTATATTGCAATGCTGACCTACTTGATAACTAAGCAATGTTAGGTGGAAGATAGAAATGTGTTAAAGACAATTTTAGTCAAACACATTTGATTCTTATGTTTCACATCACTGGCTTTCCTTCTTTAGATGCTCATGAGAAACATTTTTCACATACATTCACACAATGAACAGGGAACTGCTATATTTGATGAATCAGAAGTCTGACATGAAGTGTTTTGTATAAAATGTTACAATAACATACACATCAATGACAAAATTTACTAAAAGGAGAAGACAATATGAAATGTAAGCAATAACTTGGAAGTGAACAATAATTAAAATTCAGACTAATGATCCATCTTCAAAATAATCGAAAATATTTTTAAAATGTGAACATAATGGAGAAAGATTGTGCTACACTGTATAAACTAGAAACTATCAACAATGAATGGAAAGTATTAATGTTATAGACTGGAATGTTAATTCTTAGAGAGAGTTAGGAACACACCTATATGTATAGAAACTACCCCCTAATCCAAATTATTTCTGCAACAAATGCATTTAATTTTGGACGGAAATTGTTGGAAAAGGAGGTGAGCTCCAATTTTGCTTTAGATAAGAACGTTTTATCTGCTGGCATTTAAATGATGTATAATGCACTTAAAAAGCAAGGAGGATATGACGAGTTTCATACAATTGACATTTCTTTTATTGAACTTTACTCGTAGTAAGGCAGAATTTATATTGCATTCTTATCTCTGGCATTCAATAATGACAAAATGTAATTATATTAATTTCAAATAATGATCCATTTCTAT
Source organism: Periplaneta americana (assembly GCF_040183065.1). Classification (NCBI taxonomy): domain Eukaryota; kingdom Metazoa; phylum Arthropoda; class Insecta; order Blattodea; family Blattidae; genus Periplaneta; species Periplaneta americana. The sequence goes on from NC_091128.1 coordinate 135,587,377, forward strand.
TAATTGATGTTTTAACAAGGACAATGTAATACAATTGAAGGGTTTGGGGGAAAAACCAGGCAGCTCCAATTTTTTTTTCATATTTGAGTTGTTTATGCATAGAGGACAAAAAAATACGCTCTATCGTTTGGTCGAAGAACCAAGTAGTTCCAAGAATTATATTCACAATTATAATGCATTTTAGACCTGCCTCTTCTGTACATGCTTATTGTTGGCGGCAAGTTTTTCTTCATTATCTCGAAAAGTACTGAATTGGAACTGCCTGGTTTTTCCCCAAACCCCTCAATTGCAATGTTCAAGCACTTTTACAGTAACACTCTGGTCCTAGAAGTACATCATCTTCCATTACAGTAAAATTTTAGCCTTTCCCCATCCCATTATAAATACCTACAATAGCAACCTATAGTGGATAATACAAATGTGTGGTGTATGAGGTAATACAGTATGTTAGAAATTGGTATTTAACGAACTGTACTGAAGAAATATGCACAAAAATTTCCTAATAAGCTATTAAATAAATAAAAAGAAGTATTAAAAGGTTCTGTTATTCATTTAAAAATCACATTACGAAATACTAAAGTGCTGTTGCTCCAATTGATTTTTTTATTGCCTCAGATATTAGCTTCTACATTATGTAGGCGCTTAAACAGTTGTCGCCTATCTTACACTACATAATTTTTTCAAATATTTTGAAAAAGATTTATGCAGCTCGTAAGAACGAAATCGATATGCACAACATTAAACTAATGTTATTAGCATTAATACAATTTGAAAATATAAAGTCCGGAATTTACAAGTTTTCATTTTGTATGTAGTTATTCGAAGGGCTTATAGGCCTGGAACCAGAATTTATTTGTAAAATACGACGATTTTTTCACCGAGTCTGCTTTCTTTTTTTTATCAGTTGAACAAGTTCTTCCATAAGCTGAGAACGAATTTTCTATGTGCATAATTTAAACTAACATTGTTAGTACTCCGGAATTTACAAGCTTTCATTTTGTATATAATTATTCAAAGGGCTTATAGGCTTGAAATCAGAATTTGTAAAACACGACAACTTACTAAGTCTGTTTTTTTTATCAGTTTAACAAGTTCTCCATAAGCTGAGAACAAATTTTTTATGTGCACAATTTTAAACATTGTTAGCACTAATAAAATTTGAAAATATAAACTCTGGAATTTACAAGGTTTCACTTTTCACTGAGCCTGAATTTTTATCAGTTTAACAAGTTCCCCCCTCTCCTCTTCCTGAAACAAAAGTTCACTATTGTAATCTGTCTTCAACAAACTCAACTCAACTTAACCTGAGTCTTCCACTCATATATGTGCATTTTTTGTAGGCATTCATGCTGCGAATTAATTCATAATTTCGGCGAGATATATAATATTTCAAAATAGCAATATATAAGCAATATATGCAGAAATCTTTGTATATTAAGAAGCTCTAGAACAGTCCAGAACTTCAGTTCAGTTAACAACAGCTTTATGGTAAATTCATTTTCCGATTATTACTATACATACACACAAATAAAACAAATCTGCCCACGTAAAGTAGATTCCCATTCACAATTTCCGCAATAGAAGTGTATGGTCAGTATTATATTCTCATACGAAATAACTATATTTATTTTAAGTTTATAGTATGAAACAAAATCACAAAAATTTGGGCATTTTACAATAAAGTGCCAATGTTTTTAATTTACAATAAAAATAACTTGTAAGAGAAATACATGTCAAAACATTTCATTATTTAGGACAGAAGATTAGGAACACATTGTATTTTTACTTGAAAAATATAGTCTCAAGTTGTGAATGATTTTTATATTACTAATATGAAACCAAAAAAAAAGGGTACAAATATTAGTTTAAAATCATATTTATTTACAAGAAAATGACAAATCGAAAATCAGTGCAGAGTTAAGTTTCACAGACTTATGCAGCAGGAAGACAAAATGGAAATAAATTGAATGTGAAAAGTAGTTCATTTATAGAGAAGGAAGTATCATGCAAAATACTGTAATAATCAGAAGTCAGTGGAATGAAAATGTCAAACCACGAAGAATTTTCAGAAAAGCAAAATACAACACTTTTCACCTCTAGATGGCAGTTCTGCCAAGCTGCACAAAAGAAGGAAACTATAGGCCAGCCGCCTTAAAGGTGATACTTCTATAAATTCATTTCACTCAATATGCTTCCTTAATTAATTTACAAGCATCAAAGGGAAATGATGTTACTCACATCCTAAATCGTACTTGTGATATGTGAACAATTTGTTAAATCAATATCTCAATCCTCTTTCCTCTGACTGAGCAGTGCATTCTGCATTTCTCCTTTTCCATCAATTTCTTGTTGTTCTCATACATCTTTATACCTCCTCGTTCATCAATCACAGGATGAAATATGTGTATAAAAGCGGTTGCTGTGTCAGGTCAGGTCAAATTTTTTTTAAATCAATGAAAATGACTGCCAAAGCTGCAATATGAACATACTTTGCAATATAAAAACATCTTCAAACTTCTATATCACTTTCATTGTGATACCTGACGACAAATTCCACAACCCTGGAAGTAACTATGCTCAAACTATAGTTCTTAGAACTATATCTGTCACATATGTCAGGCAATGACTTTATTACATACTGTTCATTGGTTAATTTAGTTTGTTTCAGCTTCTTGTAGAATATAACTGCCACCGCACTCTTTTTGTTAAGTACTGCAATATGTTAAAAGTTTAGGAGCTTAAGCAGATATATACCTCTGTTTCTTCCAAACAAAATGTGCCATATAGGTTGTTAACTGCAAGACAACATGTGACTAGTTCACTCATTATACATATGCATGCTTTCCTTCCATTCATCTGCACTTGTAGGTCACTCATTCAATGTTTCAGTTCTCATTCTGCCTTGGGGTGGTTCATCATCGAGTTCTTATGCTGCTCTTGCTGCTGGCGTAAATGTAACGACTGGGCCTGTTGGCGAAGTTGAGCTCTTTTGAGTTTCGTCATTAGTTGACTTGATTGCCATAACCAATTTGCCTGGAAGCAGAATCAAGATATGACGTTTCTACACACAGCATGGGGGGGGGGAGAGGGGGGAAGATTTTAGTGAAATTTGCTTTACGAGGGGGATCCAAGAAATAACGACCGTTTTGTTGTAATAATTAAAAAAATATATATTTATTTCAAAAAACAAAGTCTGTTACATAACTGAAGCTTCCTTTACTTCTCTACATAATCACCACCTACATTTAAACATTTGTCGTATCTGTTCACTAGCTTTAGAATTCCCGTGTTATACTCCTCTGCCGCCAGTTCATTAAGCCAGGTGTTCACCGTCTTCTTCAACTCTTCTTCACTTCCAAAACGCGTATCACCCAGAAAGTCTTTCAGCTTAGTGAAAAGGTGAAAATCGCTAGGAGCAAGGTCTGGACTATAGGGCGGATGATCAAAGATTTCCCAACCGAACTGATCCAGCAATTCTCGAGTTGAAGCAGCAGTGTGCGGGCGGGTACAGATTTTGTGGTAGCCAAGATGTTGCAACACAATTTCACCAAGCAAAGAACGAGAAATGTCAGGAAAGGCAATTCGTCGAGTGATGTGCGCCTGTCTTGCAAGATTCTGTCGTTCACTTTAGTCTTCAGGTCTTCTGTGATGAGTGATGGGCGTCCGGGTCGAGTTTCATCGTGGACATTTGTTCGCCCATTGTTGAACATTTCGCACCATTTTCTCACATTTCTTTCATTCATTAAAGTATCACCATACACTTCTTTCAATTGCCGGTAAATTTCTGCAGGTTTCAAATGTCGGGCATTCAAAAATCGAATCACACTCCTCACCTCACAGTCGGCGGGATTATCAATCACGTCGTTCATTTTGAAGTAACACAAAATGCACAATGGCGACTTGTTGCAACCAGTACTCACAACATTATGAGAACACATGTTAAGGAAGTCAGTTGACCTTCACACAAGGAAGGGGAGTCAGCTGCGCGGCGGGTATGCGCGAACGGTCGTTATTTCCTGGATCCCCCTCGTATTTACTAAGAACTACGAAATCTTATATTTAAGGGAACATTTAAACGGTTTTTAAAACTTCCACAATTTTCATCCAATATAGTAGAACCTCTATTATCCGTGGTAATGAAGGGGATGGACTGAACAGTTGATCGAAAAAATCGGATAATCCGTACCATGAAAGATTTTGTAATTTCCTCCATGGTCTCGTATTTAACTCGCTAGGTAGTGGATCAGAAGTTCGCTAATTTAAGTCCGGTTGTCAACGACTGGTTTTTTAAGAGGCAAGGAAGCCCTTTGTAATGACTGTCTCAGGAAAGGTAGGAATAAAGGAGGCCTCATGTTGTAGATTTACATACTTTTTTTAAACTTTATCCTTGTTTTTTTAATTAAATCGCGCAGTTGTAACTCCAATTTCGTATTCTGATCCAGGGACGGCCCGTCATTATGTGCTACAGTGCTACAGCACAATTATAATTTTTGCTCAAATTATGTATTTGCAATATCATAGTATTTGATCTGCCATTTGACAATTTCCCGTGGTTATGTTCACGACGCGTTATAGTGTTTAGTCTTCGCTCTTCGCTCTTTGGTGCCTCAGGCGATACGTTGTGCTACTCAAAACTCTAAATGAGAATGTAGACAACTAATGCACATGTGCGAAGCTGAAATCACTGCCCTGATTGGCTATTTTTACGCGGGGAAGTGCTGTAGTCAGCTTCAGCACAACACAGCTTGGAGATTACAAAAGTAAAGCGTAACGAAAGAATGCTTGTTTGTGCAAGTAAGTACAATATGTTTGGTAATTCAAGTGTCCGACCGCTGCAGCCATCTACCTGGTTTTTGAGGTTCCTCCTGAATCAGTCAGTCCAGAAAATTGAAGCCAAGGAATTATGTGACAGTATAATTCGGGAAACTACTTATCGTTTCAGTCTTTAACCTACCTAGACGCAACAAAATTGTTAAACAGCAAATTTTTTGAAAATCTTTTGCATAATTTTCCTGAACGCGAACTTGAAGTTGCTGTCAACAGCTATACTGTACTGAACAAAAGAGTGTTAAAGACACAACTTGGAGTTCTATATGGAAGACCCGACTTCCGAAATATAGATGGAGCTGTTCAATTGTTACAATACATAACATAGCCTCCAACAATTCACAGGATCCATTCTGTGAAGTAACGAAGTTGTTAAATATTTTGGTTACAACACCAATGACCACTGCTGAGCCAGAAAGATGTTTTTCTTTCTTTAAACGCATAAAAACGTTTTTAAGGAACACTATGTCCCAGGATCGCCTCACTGCTCTTGTAATACTGTCAATAGAAAAGAATATGATGTCCAAGATGGAGGGGTTTAACTCCAGGATAATTGACAAGTTCTGCAGTAGGATGGAACATCGTATGGACTTCATATTTCGTCACTAGGCGAGTCTCAAATTAAGATAAATACATATAAGTGTGTACAGTAGGCCGATATAGAGATTGTAGCACACTCATTATTTTGACCACATGCTGCTACTGTTCTGATCTGAGATGAGCCACAGTTTCTCTTTCTCAAACCATTTAATTATTTCCATTTTTTTCGATACTTAGCACAATGCGTTTTCTCTTAACATCCGTGGAAGACTTTTTATATACAAGTTATATTATAGAACGGCAATTCGAACAGTAGACAATGCTGTGTAATGATAAAGGTTTGTAATAACACTCTCTAGCAAAAACATGTAGAACCTACTAATATGATGTACAGAGCAATACTTCATATAAGTTATTTATTTCTGAAGAAGAAAAAAAAAAAAGAGCGAGAAATACAGTCGGATAATCCGCCAATCGGTTAATAGGGTGACGGATAATCGGGGTTCTACCGTATTTGTGAAATTTAAACTACATGAATAGACCTACAATACTATCATCTGTACAAAATTTGGTGCCATTAGGGCTAACAGTTTTGAAATTATATATTTTTTAAAATATATTTTATATTGACATTACTAAAAAGACTCCTTCCATCAAAGTTCTCGAAATTTTTAGTTTGTATTTGCTCAAGAGCTTGAAAAAAGTCATGAGAATAAAAATTAATTAGCTTTTTGAGCTCAGTCTAAATAGAGAGTAACAAACATTACAGCATATTTTAATCTAAGTGTAATATGAATATGTCCCCAAAGGAATTTCATGTTAATATTTCATACAAATGCTAATTAAATTTTATTTATCAACATTTAATTTATCTCTGTGAGAAGTTTTCAGAACAATCTGACAATAATTGTTGTGGAAGGAACTTTTTTAATTCAATAAACTGCTTAAAATTTCCAAGTCGAGAAAACAGCATTAAAAAAAAAAATCTCTCAACTCATTCACGCACCGTATGCTTGGCCACATTTGATTATATGTCTAAGTCACAAAGTCACATTCATAGGGGGGGGGGGCTATAACATGAATGAATATATTATATATTATGCACAACTTACCACCATAATCATACAGTTGAGCAGGATTGGCACAGAGAAAACAAGAGAAATAAACATTCCTTGGCTATCGAAGTATTGTTGCCTTGAAAACAAACTGTGGAAAGAAAAATTACAGTAGTTAATGATGTAATTAACATTTTACATTTAAAAAAAATATATAAACAGTATATAGTACTTTATGACTACAGGTAACTTAAATTTCTGACATTGCAACATTTAAACTTTGTATGTTGCAGAAGCGGTTAAGAGAGAAGTTTAATATAATATTCTTATTGAATTTCGTATTCCCAAAAAGCTAGTTTGATTAATTAAAATGTGTCTCAGTGAAACATACAGCAGAGTCCGTACAGGCCAGTTTCTGTCTGATGCTTTTCCAATTCGCTGCGGGCTAAAGCAAGGAGATGCACTATCACCTTTACTTTTTAACTCTACTCTAGAATATGGTCATTAGAAAAGTCCAGGAAAACCAAACATCGCAAGATGAAGAATACATTTGTAGAGAGGGTTTGAAATTGCACAGGTTACATCAGCTGTTTGTTTATGCAGATGACGTGAATATCTAAGGAGAAAATTCACATACGATTAGGAAAAACAGGGAATTTTAGTTGGGGGGGGGGGGGGGAACACACACACAGGCATGCACGCACACACACACGGGGGGGGGGGGTGGGGGGCTCCTTCAAGTCAAATGAAATAAAAATATCAGCAGAAGCATGAGGAACTGATTCACTTTTCTAATTTTATTCCAATCTAGGACCTAAAACTACAAATTTTGATGGCGAAATAACCGCAATTCATACCTACATCCTTAAAGAGTAATAATATTAATATCAATAGATATCATTATATTACAGCAACTTACCTCCAATTACTTGCAGCCATTTCATTAATACTTTCTGAGAAGTATACTAGTAACACTGTGAAAGATAAAAATTGTATCAGAAACTGCATGCTATAATATTGATTGTAACATATACTACAGTACTATCATCAATATTTCGAGTCATCTAACATGTACTTAATACAACTACATCAAATAAAACAAGAATGTACGGTAATTTCTATACTATGCTTATTGCTATTTCATTACATGCTATAATTCTGTCAACAAAAATCTATAATTCAATATAAACAATGTACAATGTTGTTGAATAAAGTTTGACTGAAAATTCTTGGACGGAAACAATGTTCGTTTGGAATATATTCTTATTTTTCTTCTGCTATCATACTGCTATTACAACTACCTAAGTCTGTTACAGTCTCAATGACGAATTTTCCGTCTATCCTTCGAAGATGACCTAAGGATATATCTGGAAAAACATTTTCTGCATAATTTTACTGTTATAAATTATTGGAATATCAATTCTTCATATACATTTTAATTTCTTCAATGTCAAGCAATTTTATGTCTCATGGCTAGGGACCGGATTTTTATGTAATATCAAGGTGTAAAATATGTACATACATATTTATGTAAGAAAAATAAGCTGAATATGTACCAAAATATGTAAAATCATAAAAATATTTAGTATCAATATCTGGCAGGTATAGGATAGGCAAGACTTTCCAGTTGTGATTTCACAGAGTACCCGACTTTTTTACCGCGCACTTGACACATTACTATTTTTCCATCTGTAGTGAAAGCTTCGTCCATTGCAATCCATGATTTCATTTTTGTCGTTAGGGTTGAAGATACAGGGGCCATTTTAATTAGTTAAAAGCAGTAGATAAACTCACTTGCACTCTATACTGTAAGTACTGAAACTAGAGAACTGAGTGAAGTGAATGACACAACAGTACTGCAAGCACAGTTTCGCTTTACTAGATTAGGAGAAAATAAGAGGAGATGTGGAACACATGCATTTTAGCTGCTCCATGTAAGAAACAAAGTACCTTTTAGACCTCAAATTATAGGGATTTACAAACTGTTGTTTGAAAAGTGACATTCCTGTCTCATTCAGAAGGGTAGGTTTATTCCAGCAGAGGACGATATTTTCTAATTGCTCGGAAAATCCCATTTCCTTATAGGTCTACTAAATTTAAAGTAAAGAAGTCAAGAAATAACCTGAAAAAACTATTTATTTTAATCTTTCAACATCTTTCCAGTTTGTTCATTTACTCCAGCTTCTTCTCAAAAGTCGGCTACTTTATTACGTATTATGAATTTATTAATTTGTCCTACAGAATATCTGTGATACTGACAATTAATATTAGAGGAGAAAAATTCGCTCCGGAGCCGGGGATCGAACCCGGGTCCTTGGTTCGACGTACCAAGCGCTCTGACCACTGAGCTACGCCGAATTCAATCCACAATTGTCAATATCACAGATATTATTCTGTAGGACAAATTAATAAATCCATAATATTCTCACAGTTAGCAGTGCATGTAACTGCGGAATCCCGGCCAAATAAGTCACTCAGCTGAGTGCGCCCCTAGTATAATGGCAGTTGACATTGTACATAAACGTCAACATATATGCCTAACTAGGAGTAAGGCCACAAAGGGAAACACTGAAGGAGAGAATTCGGTCCGGTGCTGTGGATTGAATTCGGCGTAGCTCAGTGGTCAGAGCGCTTGGTACGTAGAACCAAGGACCCGGGTTCGATCCCCGGCGCCGGAGCGAATTTTTCTCCTCTAATATTAATTGCTTTATTATGGTTCATGTAGACTTGTCACGGGTTTTCCATGGAAAGATTAGGAAGAGGGTGGGTAAGATTGCAAATTGCATGGGAACGGCTTGGGTAGGTAAAAAGGTTTTTTAAATCTGTATATTTCAAATTGTAAACTTCCCCAGCAGAAGTTTCTTTTCTCCTTTTAGAGAATTAAAAATGAATAAAACCCCTAAATATGTAGATTTATGTAATACCAAGCCATAATATGTAATGTGGGGTAAATATGTAAAAATATGTAGTATCAAATTTTAATATATTAATGGTAATTACAAGATTCGCAAAGATTTGTTATTTATATAGTTAGGTTGAAAGGATTATAATATGTATTTACATAAAAATCCGGTCCCTATTCATGGCATATATAAGCTCTCTTATTTAAGATAATGCTGAACATTTTTAATAGCTTTGATAGGAGACAGCAGTTTTATATGGAGTCCCAGTGAAAATTTCCAGTGCTTCTGTTGGTCGGCCAGCAGCAGATTATCTTCACTTCCCCCCACCCCAAAAACTGCAACTGCTTGCATCTGCGAACTCACGGAGATTCGCCTAATTAAAACTTCGTACTTAATCCAATTGCCACAATTGATGAGTTGTGGTGGCGCGAGATTTATCACACCAAAATATAAGGTAAGACATCGATCAGTAAGTACATACTTTCGGTACAGGCTCTGATAAATACTGCATTGAAATCTTGCGCATTTATTTTTATCAATTTTTTTTACAGCACACTGCAGCACATTTACTCCCAAACTGGACATTTAAATCCAAACACAAGCGAATTTAAATAATTTAAATACAAGTTCATTGGGTTAATAACATTTATTAGTACTCACCCTCCTCACAATGTTCATCTTACTAAGGCAAAATATTGGTGACATAAGTTTCAGTCAAAGACAGGTTATCAAGTTCAAATTGAATTAATTAATTCGTCCAAAAATTTTTAACCAGAAGTGTATATATACGAAAATCACACTTGTACATACTTATGAAAACAAAAATTACTACTCACACAAAGTAAGGAATAGCAAAACTTGAAAATTGCTGTGATTTCTTGTAAGCAAAGTCATCAATGTTATTACAATGTGGAAAATTATAAGTCCTGCAAGCCATGGGTCATGCCAATCAACCTGAAACAAAATAGATACACATATTAAACACACACGCAACTATACAGTATAACACTAACTTATGTCTTATTTTTAATCAAGTACAGGTATGCAAAAAAAGAAGCTGTAGTTTATTATGTAGAACCAGAGTGTGAATTAATGGGAGAAAGGGAGGGAATTTCCCAGATTGTAAATTTGTTTCCCTAGCTGATGATAACAATATTTTTCCTACGTAAAGATTAATTAATTAATATTAAATATTAATATTAATTAATATTTTTCCTTATCTTAGTAAGCATGATGATATATTCTGATAGTCAATATAATGTAATATAATCTAATAATTTTATTTAGAGTTCAGTCTAATTGACATATCATAGTTTAAAATCAATAACACAAATGTAAATGATCATTGCATATTATACAATTGAAATGCAAACGTTTTCGCCCTTGGGCATCATCAGGCATTTGACTCACAATATCTTATACAATTTTTGCTATATCTTTGCTGTGCAATGTGTACCAGATAAATTGATATTTACAATCTTGTGTATATTAACAAACAACTATTTACATGGTTAACACTATGGTAAATAACAATCTGAAATTTTAAATGAATACTAGCTCAGTTGGCCATGTATTGTGGGTCCCTATCACCACGGCATGGCGCGTCCTCAGGTTGCAGATCGAGGAGACGGCCTCCAGATATGGAGGGTAGCTGCGAATATATTGAATAAACAGTCGCGGACAGCCGATGAGGGGTGGTCCTCCAGCTTGGGGGTTGGGCGAAGGGCTAACAACCCATCACCGTAAAAAACAGCTTGTTACAAATCCTTCAAATAAGCCTCGGAATGGCATATAGAGTGTTAGTTGGGAGGCCAGAGGGAAAAAGACCTTTAGGGAGGCCGAGACGTAGATGGGAAGATAATATTAAAATGGATTTGAGGGAGGTGAGATATGATGATAGAGACTGGATTAATCTTGCTCAGGATAGGGACCAATGGTGGGCTTATGTGAGGGCGGCAATGAACCTCCAGGTTCCTTAAAAGCAAGTAAGTAAGTAAGTAAGTAAGTAAGTAAGTAAGTAAGTAAGTAAGTACTAGCTCAGTTGGTAGAGCAGCTGGCTACGGACTGGAAGGTCCGGGGTTCGATCCCAGGTGGTGACAGGATTTTTTCTCGTAGCCAAACTTTCAGAACGGCCCCAAAGTTCACTCAGCCTTCTATAAAATTGAGTACCGGGTCTTTCCCGGGGGTAAAAAGCGGTCAGAGCGTGGTGCCGACCACACCACCTCATTCTAATGCCGAGGTCATGGAAAGCATGGGGCTCTACCTCCATGCCCCCAAGTGCCTTCATGGCATGTTACAGGGATACCTTTACCTTTTTTACAGATATTAAAATTATATGTGATAAAATTTTAATATCTGTATTCATTTAAAATTTCTGATTATTATTTACCATAGAGTTAACCATGTAAATAGTTGTTTGTTAATATACACAAGATTGTAAATATCAATTTATCTGGTACACATTGCACAGCGAAGATATAGAAAAAATTGTATAAGATATTGTGAGTCAAATGCTTGATGATGTCCAAGGGCAAAAACGTTTGCATTTCAATTTTATAATATGCATTTGTAAGTGTTACTGATTTTAAACTATGATATGTCAATTAGACTGAACTCTAAATAAAATTATTAGATCATATTACAATATTTTTCCTGATAGGGAAAATTATTTCCCCCCTCTCGAGTCCTAACCTACAGATTAAATTCAATATTGGTTATTGCCAGAGTCTGTGAATGTTTCATACCAATTTATAGACTCTTCATATAGAATTTTCTCAGTCAGTCAAAAAAATCAAAGGGAGATAGGAGGAATTGCTACTACTTTGAGATGTGAATTTAGAAAAATTGGGAAAATGTTTGACATTCGATGGGTAGCATCATCTTGCAGTACTAGTACTGTAAAAACTGTAATAACAAGTTACTCATCATTAGTCCATTATTTCAAAACTAAATCTGGCACTGAACTAGTAATAATTGCTCGTTCAGTGATTATACATACAAGTGTTAAAAGAGTAATTCAAGAATGAAGACTAAATCTGTCTCTTCAAATGTAAGAAATAAAGCAAAATATCAAGGACTGCCAGAAAAGTTCACAACATGGAGCTTGTTGTAGAGATAGCATCGTTCAGAGACACCTTGGAAGCTCTAAAACAACTCTCACTATATTCTCAATCACAGAATTCAGATGCAATCTCACTTTCATCTGAGATAAATATGTTTATTAACTCCTTAAATGCAATGAAGGAAGCTGAAGCAAATGCTGAATATTTAACAAAAGGAAAGTATCAAGGTCACTTACTTACTGGCTTTTAAGGAACCCAGAGGTTCACTGCCGCCCTCACATAAGCCCGCCATTGGTCCCTATCCTGAGCAAGATTAATCCATTCTCTATCATATCCCACCTCCCTCAAATCCATTTTAATATTATCTTTCCATCTACGTCTCGGCCTCCCTAAAGGTCTTTTTCCCTCCGGCCTCCCAACTAACACTCTATATACATTTCTGGATTCGCCCATATGTGCTACATGCCCTGCCCATCTGAAACGTCTGGGTTTAATGTTCCTAATTATGTCAGGTGAAGAATACAATGCGTGCAGTTCTGTGTTGTGTAACTTTCTCCATTCTCCTGTAACTTCATCCCTCTTAGCACTAAATATTTTCCTAAGCACCTTATTCTCAAACACCCTTAACCTATGTTCCTCTCTCAAAGTGAGAGTCCAAGTTTCACAACCATAAAGAACAAGAAGTATCAAGGTCAAGATGTAAAAAGAACCACAACACACTGACCAAGCTAAGGAACATAACATATATTCAGATACACTAAGTTTATCATCTCTATTGTTTGTATCAATAAATGGATCTGCTTTAGAAAATTTTCCAGCAAAAAGGTTTGCAACTGCCTGCTTAAAAGAGGGTTATCACTCTGTCATTAACATGCATCATAGACAGGAAACTTTAAGGACATCATCTCATGCAAGATAATGCACTGGTATCAAAATGTTAAGTGTGGTTAATGTATGTAAATTTTGCCATTAAGAAATATTCAAGGAAGCGAACCTCCAAGTGGGGGGGGGGGGAAATAATAATAATAATAATAATAATAATAATAATAATAATAATAATGATGATGATGATGATGATGATGATGATTAAGCACTTATTTTGACATCATTAACATGGTGGAAGAAAAAAAAAAGTTTGCTTGTTAGTCGGCAAAAAGTGACTACTGAATATGAACTGGAAAAAAATTACATTCTAGCCGAAGTAACACAAGTTCTAAGGTTCCAATAAAATGGGATCAGGAGCTCTTTTCCTGGAAATAAATCAACCAAAACATGATGCTGACCACTCAGGCTTTCACTTTCTTGCTCTATAAAATGATACATAGTTAATAGAGAAGGGAAAAAGTATTTTCGCTTTACAGTATCACGTAGATAAACTAGCATTAAACATTAATAAAACTAACATAATTCAATTTAAAACCACTTCAAATTTAATCTCTGAAACATTGGACACAACTATCAAGAATATACCTCTACTAGAAACATCAACAACGAAATTTCTTGGTTTGCATATTAATAATACAATAAATTGGAAAAATCATATCAAAGAAATATTCCTCAAACTTAGCTCAGCATGCTTCGCAATTAGGTCGTTACAACAATTTCTAAACAGCAGTATCTTAAAGACAATATATTTTGCCTATTTTCATTCCATTATGTCCTATGGAATAATATTTTGGGGAAATTCTGCAGATAGCAAAAATATATTCTTATTACAAAAAAGAGCCATTAAAATAATAGTTGGAGCAAAGGCTAGAGAATCATGTAGGTTATTTTTAAAAAAATTAGAGATTCTAACCTTAACAAATCAATACATATACTCTATAATAAATTTCCTCTTATGTAATACAGAAAATTTTCCAACTAATTCAGCCATACATAGTATAAATACTCGCAGAAAGAATGATTTTCATACGCCATCATCAAATTTATCATGCTATCAAAGGGGAGTACGTTACATGGCGATAAAAAGTTCAATATTCTTCCTGAAGTCATTAAGAATCATAGCTAAAACCCTGCATTATTTAAGGTAAAACTAAAAAATTACTTAATATCTCACACTTTCTATTCTGTAGATGAATTCTTCACATTTCACAGTACTGTGTAAATATTTTAATACTATTAAATGGTAAACATATTACATTGTATAAAATATTATTGTTATTAAGGTATTAATTCTGTACATATTTCATATTTGCATTTTATATGTATTGCATTTATATTTAAACGTAAGAATTGGACATGTTCTTTATTCTGTGCTATAAAGCAAATGTAAGAATATTATGTAACGAATAAATCTATCTATCTAGATACATAATTTATGTAGATACTGATAAAGATTTTGAAGTGTGAATAACCTCCATTACTCTCATGGCACTGCATTGCCATTCCTATCATTATTTTATTTAACATTCAAATTACAGCATTCTTTTGCTTTAAGCTATAGTCCGCAGTAGAAGAGACAGTCCTATTAATGCTATTCTCTCTCTTTAGCCATTTAGGGGTCATAGTTGAAATGCTGTAATTATCAAGATGACACTTGGGGAATGACAATCATGTAGCAAGATCCCTCTTGTCATACTAATGAGGACATGATTATGAAAAACTTGCGAACTAACAAAAGTTACAATACTCTGCTGTACTTTTATTTTTTTTCTTTATTGTGGCAGATTTCTAAAAACAACCAAGAATTTTAAGTAAATACATTAAAATGTAAATAATGAATGACTAGAATTCAGAGGATGATGTACATTGCATTGAAACTAGTCAATCAGGTAATAGTAATATGCGTTACAAGAGCGGAATGTTAAAGTTTTCATGTTCGAGGAAAAGTTTGAAAAAGCGAAACATAGTTGAGCTTTTTTAATTTCCGAGAATTGAAAGAAAACATACCGCTCGTGTATCGTACATTATTTTGTGCGAAGATCGTTTATTACATACCTGAAAGAGGAATTTCTAATTAGTTGCAATGAAATCTCCATCTTCGTTTCTGTTCAATGACGGCAATTTTGGAAAACAAAAATATCTATCTTCAACATTGTTGCTTTAAAATGTTTTCTGTGTTTACTATACTCCAGCAGGCCATGATATACGTCTGTCTTTTTTTTTCCCCCAGTCTATAAATGCGAACTTAAAACAAACGGCTTCCTTAATGTTACATGCATCACGAAATGCAGTAACTTTAGTGGAGTTGTAGAGTTTACTTAATTTTTGCAAATATTTAAAAACAATAATTAACAGTGCAATTTAGGTGAAATTGCAGTGGTAAGTTTCCAATTTATAATTATTACTATACTGAACGTCTCTAAAAATAATATGTTAAAAGCCTAAAGCAGTAAAATGAATATGTCACTTAAGCGGTAAGAAGAGGGAAATTGTTATGTGTTCGGTTGGGAATACTGAATGTGGAATTTTAGACTTACCGCGGGTTGGTTTTGTGCGGAAACCAAGCAAATACGCACGATCTCGCACAAAATAACACCACAATTCTGCAGTGCCTGGGAAAAGTGACATAAGTCAGTTTCCACAAACCTTTGACTGGTTTATGTCGATTTGATTTTTTTCTGTATGAATTATTGTAATGGGAGAAATACTTATGTCTCTTTTTCCAAGCGAGGAGATGTTCCGTAAGTTGTCAATAAATTATCAAAAAAGGTTTGTGGAAACTGACTTATGCCACTTTACCCAGGCACTGCAGAATTAAGACATTAACATAGTGAAATTGTTATTTATTTAATTTAAATAACTTAACAGGTCATCAGTGAGATGTGGTAAAAGAGTGTAATCAAGAATGAATAATAAATGATACTCGTGTAACCGCTATCTATTCTGATTGTTTTAGCATTCTTTTAATTTAGCTACACGTAAAGTCTCATTTTACAAACCTATGGATCAACAATTGGCTCTCTTCTGACAAAGGAAAAATTTTACAGTCTGTACAAAAGAAACCAAATGACCTGGAAATGTACAAAAACTTGCCCAGACATGTTCAAACATTTTTAACAAGAGCCAGAACAGGTTACATTGTCACTCAATTGTACCTAGACCGATTTCACATTTCTGATAATCCTACTTGTCTGTGGTGTAATAATCATGATGAAGATCTGGAACACATTCTTCCATACTGTCCATCCATAAACCACAAAAGAAGTAAATTAAAATCATCAGTACCAGTTGCAGAAGACACAGCTCTGCAGTATATATTGACTACACCCCACCTCTGGCTACTGGCAACAGGCATCTATAATGAACACCGATCAAAATACGCCTCATTTCTCGTGAAAAACAACTGAATAGACTACACTGGACTATAGTGGACTTTATGTTGTCAGCAAACAGCTGGATACATTAAGAAGATTGATTAATTTAGCTACACCAGGTACAGAAATTCTTTTTTGGGTTACTGTATTGGAAAGAAATACGCACTTGTTACGTTTGACAAGAACATAATTTGTTTCTAATAATTTTTCTTGAATTATTTTATTAGTAATGTAAATATTGGTACTGATACTCAGTGCCGCTGTGGTGAATTTTTTCATGACCATATACTCCATTAGAGGTCTGCATGGCCAGAAATTCTTAAGCCTGGCCCGATCTGAATGAGACCCAAACTCGACTCAAAATCCGAGAGTAGACTGGGGCCAGAGGTCACAGGGGTCAGGAACAGCTGCGAGATATATCACTCCAGTAGGAACATGAGGAAAAGTAATCTATCAGTCTCAATTATTGGGACATTTTTCTATACTTACCAAACACTTTTTTTTTTTAACTCGTGGAAGATATTTTGTGTAGAAGTTACACAGTATGGATACTGGGACAGTAGGACAAGGACAACAGTAGATGAACAGGTAAAGGTATCCCCGTAACATGCCATGAAGGCACTTGGGGGGCATGGAGGTAGAGCTCCATGCTTTCCATGACCTCGGCACTAGAATGAGGTGGTGTGGTCGGCACCATGCTCTGACCGCCTTTTACCCCCGGGAAAGACCCGGTACTCAATTTTATAGGAGGCCGAGTGAACCTCGGGGCCGTTCTGAAAGTTTGGCAACGAGAAAAAATCCTGTCACCACAGGTTTGCTATAAATTGTGCGGAAGTTCTTAATGCCATTTCCTTGAAAGCAAGTAGTGACTATTTTACAAGTTTGAAAATCACCTACAAGTAACTGTTCCTTTGGCAGCAACAGCAGCAATACTGTGTAAGGGTAAAATACTCTAGGTAAAATACGTACTAATATAAGATACTGTACACTGGCTCACAAAACTTTTGTCCTACGAAATAATGTGGAAGTGAACTTTGTGAGATATTATGTTGGCAGTATGTCTACATACCCCACTTCACATGTTGTCCTGGGGAGGGACGTATTTGAACTCTGAGTTGCAGATATATACCTTCGTAAAACAATTTATAAATTCGTTAATCTTCGATGCTACTTACCCATTAGAGTTCTACGAAATGTTTATTTGGCCATTATTCAGTCTATCATTCAATATGGTATAACTGTTTGGGGTGGAAGTACAAAAATTAATCTTAGTCCGTTAAATTTACTACAAAAACGAATAATTAAAATTTGTTTGAAGAAACATTTCGATTATCCAACTAAATTAATTTATTCTGAATGTATTTAATATAGAATAAATTTATAAGTATACGCTGTTAAAATTTTATCATAAAAATCTTAATAAGTTTATATTACAGACACATAATTATGACACAAGACGAAATATTAATTCAACATTAGTAGAACCTAAATGTCTCACATCTGCTAGTCTAAAGCATAGCATTAATTTTGGCCCTTGGTTGTACAATGCTTCAGCTAAATTACACCCAGAACTTCTAACATGTAACCCACAAACATATAACAAGAAAATTAGAAACGTGTTAATATCTTCAATTTGATTAAATACATTTATAGCCTATGTGTATGAATTAATCAACCTATATTATATTTGTATTCTATAATTTTGATATAATATAATATTAACACTAGATATTATTCTTCTCTAGTGTTAATATTATATTATATAATTTCATTGCCGCTGAAATTTAAATTTTAGTTCCTATTTCATTTTATTTATTTATTTATTTTATTTTCTATATTTCTCTTATTCGCTGCTTATTCGGTCTCAAATTTTGTTAATACTACTGTATCTCCTTTTTTATATTGAGTGTATTATTTTATTTCCATTTCTCTTGTTTGTAATTATATTCTTTATTCTGTATATTTAAATTTAAATAAATAAATATATATATAAATAAATAAATAAATAAAATATCTAGCTAATCGAACAAAAGACAACCTTTTAGAGCAACAACGGTATATGTAACCAATAGAAATAAAACATTGAGTTTATTTTGCACCGAAACGTTTAAAACATGTTTATTTCTCTTGAGTATTATATAATATTACAGAAAAATTTTTCATTTTCCCTGCACGTATAAATACCATGTTGGATCATAAACATAGAATAGATCACATCGCGTTTTGACAAGAATATTATGAATATCCATGGGAAAATGTAATATTTTCAGATTAAAAGATTTTCTCAAACACCAGTCATGGGCCTATTCAGGTATTTCGTCCTATTGGGTCCACAAGGTTCCAGCCAGAATATGTAACATCAACACAACACAGTGGACGTATTTCTGTCACTGTTTGGGGATGGATTTCCAGGCTATGAGGAGGAACTCTGTGTAAAATTAAAGAGAATTTGACTTCCTAGCAATATATCTACATAATAGAAAATACTGTATGCTATCTAACATGCACATGTTGCAACAGGACAATTCCTCCATCTATACATCTTTGCTGTATCAGATATGGTTCCAATATCATGTTTGGTGTTGAAAGCACAGACATTTGCTATTTCTATATGCTTTGCTTATATTTTAGTTCGTTACATCCTTACTATATGAGAGTAATATGCAAACCTTTTTTTATGTGTGCAAAATATAAATTAAACTACTGTATTCTACGGGATATAATTGACAATCAAGTTTTAAATTATACACATACCCATAAAAATTTGTTCTATTAAAATTATGTACCCAATTTTTTAGAATAGGCCTATTAATCTATTGACTGTTAGTGTCACCTTTAATCCACGTAATTTTATTAATGTAGTGTTATTACTATGACAACAGCCAAAGAAAAATAAGCTATAGGCACCTTATAACGCAAAGAACGGTGGTGAGGCGAGGAGCTACAAAATGCCGTGTTTATTAAATTTATCTATATCACTAGACCACTAAGTAAACATATTCTCTTTAAGTTTGGAATTAAGTAGCTTGGTTCAACCTTTCTGTTGTGAGGAGGGGTGGTTTGTTACCTGTGGGGAGACTACCTACCGCCTACGCTATGGTCCTAGAGTGAGTACAAATACCAACTTAAGAACGAGAAAAACTATACAGTATATCGGACAAAAGTTTTGCGAGCCAGTGTACATACTACAGGTTTTCCTGCAGAAAGAAAGAGTGAAAGAAAGATAGCTGGATAATCCAATGATTGGTAATAGGGTGACAGATAATCGGGACTCTACTGCATTTCTCATCGGTAAGTTAAAACTTGACCTGCAATTACCATCAATAGAATCTTATGAAAACCTACTGAAGGAGAGAAACCAGAAAAATTACTAGAATTTTACACCACAAGTATTATCATCGATTGAAGCTAGACTCAGCCCAACCAAAAGATGAGACACATAGTGATGCGATTGGTGCTGAATGGATTTCATCACAAGGTGTGTTCAAGAAGAGACTTTCAGCAAGGTGATAACAGATGCGTGTATAAACTGTGCCATGAAAACTGCTACCTTTATCACACCCTACAGTGCAAAACATATGTAGGCCTATTACAGAGATAACTAGAAACAACATATAAATAAAAAACTATGCATAGGCCTGCTTATGTGTCTTTCCTATATCATTATATTGGGTAAAATATTAGCATTGGTTACATCAGCTGCTTGTCTATGCGGATGACGTGAATATGTTAGGAGAAAATCCACAAATGATTAAGGAAAACACGGGAATTTTACTGGAAGCAAGTAAAGAGATAGGTTTAGAAGTAAATCCCGAAAAGACAAAGTATATGATTATGTCTCGTGACGAGAATATTGTACGAAATGGAAATATATCTTTTGAAGAGGTGGAGAAGTTCAAATATCTTGGAGCAACAGTAACAAATATAAATTATACTCGGGAGGAAATTAAACACAGAATAAATATGGGAAATGCCTGTTATTATTCGGTTGAGAAGCTTTTATCATCCAGTCTGCTGTGAAAAATCTGAAAGTTAGAATTTATAAAACAGTATTATTACCGGTTGTTCTTTATGGTTGTGAAACTTGGACTCTCACTTAGAGAGAGGGACCTAGGTTAAGGGTGTTTGAGAATATGGTGCTTAGGAAAATATTTGGGGCTAAGAGGGATGAAGTTACAGGAGAATGGAGAAAGTTATACAACACAGAACTGCACGCATTGTATTCTTCACCTGACATAATTAGGAACATTAAATCCAGACATTTGAGATGGGCAGGGCATGTAGCATGTATGGGCGAATCCAGAAATGCATATAGAGTGTTAGTTGGGAGGCCAGAGGGAAAAAGACCTTTAGGGAGGCCGAGACGTAGATGGAAAGATAATATTAAAATGGATTTGAGGGAGATGGGATATGATGATAGAGACTGGATTATTCTTGCTCAATGGCGGGCTTATGTGAGGGCGGCAATGAACCTCTGGGTTCCTTAAAAGCCAGTAAGTAGTAGTAGTAGTAGTAGTAGTAGTAGTAGTAGTAGTAGTAGTAGTAGTAGTAGTATTATGTATAATTTCAGAAGTGAAATCTATTCATGACTTGCTAAAATAATTACCGACTAAAACTCTCTACACTCGTATATTCAAGGGTAATTATTTAGCCAGTCATGACCCTACATAAATACCCTAAAAAGTGTTTTCTTCGGTCGTTAATTTTTTATTTGTTGAGTATATTGGTGTTCAATAAGTGGTGGAAAAACTGTTGAAATTATTATTGTGGGTAATTTCCGAGAAGACGCTGGTCTTGTACAAGGTACATATGTGACAAGGTTAGTGGGTTGGTTGAGGGGGATATCTAAGTGACGTGAGGCCAAGGAATACGAGAAAAAATTTCAATGTTCTTAAATCATTGAAATCATGTCACTTAGATATCCCCTCCGCAAACCCACTAATCTTGTCACATATCTTGTAAAAGACGGGCGTCTTCTCGAAAATTACCCGAAATAAGTTTAAACACACAGTGCAAATAATCGAACATAATTTCAACAGTTTTTCCGCCACTTATTAAAACACAAATATACTCAACAAATAAAAAAATGACAAAAACACTTTCTGGGGTATATATTTGTAGGGCCATGATGAGGTAAATAATTAGGCCTACCACATTAACATTTCGAAGCTACATAATAGTGTCTCCAACATCAGGGAAAGGGGATTCCTGCTTTCGCTGATTATGAAGTCTACGCCGGTACGTAGCTCTGAAAAGTTAAATATTCCTACATTTACGACACAGTGCAAAAAAAAAAAAAAAAAAAAAACACCACTTTTTACACTTGTTTCACAATGTCCATAAACTGTACTCCCTACAATATAGGCTAGGCTACGCTGTAGGCCTAGTCTACTTAATTTAAATTTGGGTAGTTTTAAAGATACAATGTAAAGATCTGATGTCATGGAAGATAGAGGGACCAATGTCTGATTTAAGTTTCTTTATAGGTTAAATGAGGGGATAGCTAAGTGACATTAAGCCGAGGTACGTGTGACAAGATCAGTGGGTTAGTTGAGGGGGGGGAGATTATTTACCGGTAACTGATATGAGGCCGAAGAATTGTATGACATCATACCTTTCCATCGTATCTTTAAAATTACGGAATCTTATAATTTACATGCAATAAAAACATCCTTTACAATCTAATCACTGAGAAATACTGGCTGTTTTGTCCAAAAACTAAATGACATGAAATGGTTACATATTTATTTTGGACCGTTTTCTTTTGTACTGGCGACACATAAAACACTACACAGAAGCTGCACTGAATTAAGAGGAGGGAAACCTTTGTGATGTAACTTTTGGCACTGTATCTTGTGACAGGTGTAAAATAATAAATCAGTAGAGGTGGCATTTCTTGTTTAAGTAGCTGTAGAATATGATGTAACAACACAAAAAGTATAGTTTGGTTTAAACATACATTACAAGCCACAAGATAAATATGATATAACTTATTAACTAAATAAAGCGTGTAATTATATTATGTAACCAGGAAATGACAGTGAATAAACACTTTTGATGGTTAAATAAGTATGGCTACAATACATTCCATGTATTGTTCTTACTGCTAGGTTATGAAACTATCGATATTATTTTACATGCAATAGCAAAATTATATCTAATAGTATACAAACACTCTGCAAGAAGGTCCAAAATCCGTCAATTTCATCTGTCCGTATCAGCTGAGGATCCACCATATTTGCCGTAAGTCATTTGTTAAACAATATTCAAGAAACCGGTAAAGTGTGTTCTACAATACACACACTGAAATTCGCAATGTGAATACGTCACAGTTGGTATGTAAGTTGAGTGTAAATATTACAAATATTTGCCATTTATCAATTAATAAATATTACACACGTAATATACGAGGACGCTATTACTTCTGACAACACGAAAACTTCCATACCACAGACGCCAAAAGTAGAAACTGCATTGAAACGATGTTCAGATCCACCGAGTAGGCCAAGGTCTACTGCATGTTATGTATCATCTAGACTAGACCCAGTTGAAACGAAGGAGGAATGTTAAAAATAAACGGGACAGGGGCTCTACATGCCTGTGCCATCCCATACAGCAATAACGATTTTTGTTTTTCTTTTTTTTTTATGATAATACACATAATATTATAAATTGCAATGCGGCGTTTAGAATGACAATAGGTTCCTGGTGCGCAATTACTCGTAGTTATCATGTCACGTAAGCATTATGTCTAGAGTTCGGACTGATAAGTGCTAAAAATATCAAATAGGCAGGCAAAAATGCACTGAAATTTAAGAAAATACCTATGCATTTATATAGACAGTAAACGCTGAATAGGCACTACATCGATATTTATTTTTTCATGTTTCTGTCATATCCTAAATTCAACAGAGCAGTTTAATTAAAGCCATTTATGTAGTTTTACAAGTTAAAAGGCAATAAAGTATAGTGTATCGAAATATCAATTAATTATCTAAAGATTTTAAATTATGGCGCACCGTTGGCTTTCCACGCGTAACTTGGGTTCGAACCCGGCGGGTCCAAGTGGACAAAAATATGATACTTAGTGGTAGGTTTTCGCGAAATACTCCCGTTTTCGTTACCAACATCCTCCCCCCTTCCCTATTGCTTCATTAATCATCATCTTTACCGGTTCTCCTACAGCGACTCGCCTAAATAGTTTGCCTGCCGTGGTGCGCCAAAGGCAATACCTATGAGCGGCTCAAAGAACTACAGCTTCGGTGCATCGCCCACAGATAGGGTGCTTGGGTGAATGAATTAGTCAAATGCCCGCCACTAGATAAAAAAATAAATTTAGGCTTAACAAAAGTAAATTATTTCATTATGTGCTATTTAAATAACACAAACAAAAATTGATGAATAATGTAAGAAAAGCTGTTTTAACAATGTAAATATTTAAAAACAGAATAACCTTATAATTATACTAATATCTAACAGATTCTAACTCCTTTTTAACTTTTTCTTGTTGTCTTCGTATAAATGTGATAACCGTTGCTTACGAGATTACACAAGCTGGCGCATAGCACGATCGAGAGTAGGTCTCTGTGAGTCATGACAATTTCTGCCGCTAGGTTCGCCTCGCTGCCCTAAGAAATGATGAATAGTACCATTACAAAGCATTGTGTATCGTGAAAATAGTTCGATTAATTGTGCATTACTGATTGAGTACGAATATTATAAATATGCCAAGCATATTACAGTGTTATTTGAAGTTTGTTCAGCTAAGTTATATTCGAAAATTGGCAGTTATCCGTCACAATTCTAATTACTTTAAATCCAATATCTTCCACTACTTTTAGGGCTTCCATAGTCAATTTTGCCAAATCATCTCCGGTTAACTATATAACGTCTTTGGGTTAAATTGTGTGTAAAATAAAATGACACTGGTATTCTGTACTTTGTAGACAGACCCTTGAACAGAATGCACAGCAATTTATTGGTCAGCTTATTTTCAATCCCAATAGCATTTTTTTCAGTGTCTGTCATTCCTATCAACATATCCAAATTTCTGTCATACATCAATTTCGGTTTAATACTCATTTCGTCAATAATGAGAGATCCAACTTTTTCATTTTCATGCTCCAAGGACTTTTCCTCTGCAATTAGCCGAGCCTTTACCAAAGAGGTGACACCTGTTTCTCCTTTTGAGTGATCAATATAAGTTTTTAATCTCTTTTGATGGGGTAAGTGTAAAATACCCAAGTTTCTTAGTAATCTATAGCCGGTAGATGACCTGTTAGATAGCAATATGCAGATTTTCAGTGTGTTTTCATGAAATGTACACTTTTGTTTTCCGAAAGCCTGAATTTGTTCAGTCAAAAAGCTTGCTTTCAAACTACCTTCTTTAGCAGCTTCTTTTATTTTGGTAAGTTGCTTTTCAATTCCTCGTTCTTCCTTCTCGTTTTGTTTCTGTAAACTCCAGAGCTTGCTTTTTAAATTACATATTGTCTGTCTTAGTTTTCCAATAAGCTGATTTTGTTTCCGAATTGTTCTAGTAATTATTTTTACGTTGTAATGTAATGGCTTTGGGAATTTTTTTACTTTCAATTGAGCACTGTGTGGCTATAGTTTTTTTATGTGCTTCACAGATTTCTTCATTGAAAGCTGATGTACTATGTTCAACATTGGGTTTATTTTTCTTAGCAGGATGGATGTTATTCACCACTTCTGTTATCCTTCTTTTGTTGCGTCTACTTATGTTTGAAACATTTTGTTTATGTTTTGGAAAATCATCAAAGACGGATGGTACCACATTAGGAAGCAAACGTTTTAATGTTGTGCTAATGCTAAAATCAGCTTCTTTGAAATGTCTGCTGCAGACACGCGATTTCTTGTTTGGCATCCAAAGAGTCCTTGGTTTGTCCCCTTCGCGAGAAATGGCTACACATCACTTCTTTCTTAGTCCTTCATCTTGTGGAAAACAATGAAACGAAAAATCACATTCTTTATTCTGGTTCGATTTGCACAATGGCACACAGCAGTAAACCATTTCAATCACACAAATTACAGGCTAACTTCCTAATTTAATAAATGCTAATATTTACACGCACTAAAATACTACAGCGTTTAATATTACTATGCTCAATAGATTAATCAGTAGGCCTATAGAAATGTTTTCACAACTGCTAGAAAAAATCGCGCAATAATTATACTTCTCAGTTATTGTGACGTTCGTATTTTTTTAAAAAGAGAGGGAAAAGTTAGGCCTTCTTGCAAATGCTTAATTATGAATTCAAGGAAATTAAAGATAATGCAGTACCTTAATTAGTTGCAATATCTTATTTAATAACAATATTAATAATATTAGGTGAAAAGGGTAGCCTATAGTGCGTATATGTACGATGTCAAGTTAATTTATTTCCGGAAATGTTTGGTGTATGAAGTGAAGTACAGAGCAGACAGTCCCTCAGTTTATATGTAATATGTTTTAATATCAAGAATGACAGCCTTTTATTGTAATATAATTGAGGAGTAGAAGTTTGGAAATTACGTCTATTGTCCATAAAATATTGTACGAAGCATTTAATAAGCAATGGTGAGTCCTTTAAATGTCCCAAATGTCAATGTCATTAAGTGTTCTGCTATGAATATTTAGGGCAGAACAGCGCTCCGAGCGGCGGAATTGGCATTACGAGGGAACCACTTCGGACTCGTTTTTCAAGCGCTATGCGCCAGCTTGTGTAATCTCGTAAGCAATGGTGATAACACAATTTTACTGTTGTCCACATAAGAACTGTTCTCCAATGTGTGTAACTATATTTTTGGCAGAACCATATCGAAGGCAAGAAGTGATACATTGTATCTACAAAAATGGTCATTTAGTTTAACTGCATTATTATTATGTTCACTTAATTGGAAAGTTAACTAATATTTTGTTCTCGAGTAGAAGATCTTGCAAAGCAGAAACATATCATATAAAAAGTTTGTCTATTTTGAGAAAGATTAATTTTAAAATAGTTTTTTATTCATCTGAAAATTTACAGATATGTTGTATCACTTGTTACCCATCGATATTATAAGGCTTCTGAGATGGAAAAAGGAACAGGCGGGAGCATTTTACAAAGTTTCCTGTAAATTGTCAATTTTAGAAGAAAAAAAAAAAACAATCTCAAAATTATTTTCTTTAATTTCGTCACTAATCAACTTTAAGGGTTTTGCATATAAATCACCTGTTGCCTTTGTTTTCAATACTGTACGAATTTTTTGTTTTTTAAATTATTTTTATATGCGATGAAGCGTTTTCAAGGTCATGTTATCCTGTTTTATCAACGTTTAAAAGTTTCTGTTTCTCATGGTATGTTTCATTATAAACTTCCATGTCTTGTCTTGTTAATTTAGTTATTTCAAAGTCAATATTTATAAAATCTTAACATGTTAAAATACACACACCTATGTAAAACTCTAAAAGAATATTTGTTATAAAATATTAACACGTTAAGATAAACACTTAATTAGATCTCTAAAGGAGTATTAGTTTAAAACAAATTCGCTAAAATGCTTTGGGCCTATATTGAAACCACGTTAGTTCCCTAACCACTATACAAGAAAGCAAATGCGCTACTACGCTCTTTGCCTACGAGATAGGCTACAGTAGAGTACACTGTACAGCATTGCCAAACCAAGCACGTTGAATTCTGCCTACATTAAAAGAAGTGTGATGAAATTAAACCTATGTTCTAAGGGTAAAATGAACTACAGCGAGAAAAATTTACATCTCACGCTTATGCATCAGCACAATAAGCGATACGTGGCGTGAAAGACAAACTAAAAAGTTTTTTTTTTCTTTTTTGCTGGACTGGCATGTTGTGTCAACACATTGCACATGTGCTTAACTGCATTGTTGCCGAGAAAGCATACTAAGGCCCGGTTGCAGAAACACCGATCAAAATATGATTGGCAATCAAGGAGGGTTTGATTGGCCATCAGTTCTATTTCTGTTGCAGAAAGAACAATCATTGTTTGATCGGAGATCAGTCTTCCATCAGATTTGATCAACAGATTTTTGCTGGTTAAGTCACTGATCATCGATCAAGTAGGCTAGTTATGTTATTCTGTTTATAATGCAGTTACTGTAATTATATAGTAAATAGTTATAGCGTAACAATATTGTTTCCGACATAATGGATTTTTCTGATGAAGAAATTTTAGAATGAAAAAAATATTAAGAAGAAAGCGTTTCCGTGATGGACATGAATTGTTTTTATGTATAATGACAGAAAATTTGAGCAAAGATTTAGGTTAAGTAAGGATTCGTGTGTTTTGTTACTTTCAAAAATTGAAACAAATATATGCAGACAGACAAATCGAAACCTTCAACTTTCTCCTATGGATCAAGTTCTAATAATGCTGAGATTTTATGCTGTTGGAATTTTTCAGGTGGTCTTGGGTTATCTTGTTAGGGTCCACAAATCAACTATTTGCCGAGTAGTTAGGAATGTTACGTATGAAATTGCTTTGTTATGGCAGGGTCTCATAAATCCCCAAACTTCAAACAGGGAACGATTTGAAATCCAGAGAGAATTTTCAGCCATGTCAGGATTTCCCAGAGTAGCCTAATATTGGTTGTATAGACTGCTCACATCCCCATCCAATCACCTGGTTGAAATGATGCCGAACTTTATCGAAATAGAAAAGTTTTCTTTTCTGTGAATATACAGGCAATATGTAGTCTACACCATCATTGAAATTCTGGAATGTTGTAGCCCGTTGGCAGGGTTCTACACATGACAACACAATATTTTTAATGAGTAGGTTACGAGCTCCATTTGTAAACAGAGAGATGGGAAATGGAATTATTTTGGGTTATGGAGGTTATGCATATTCCAATTTCTTGTCTACTCCCCTAGCAAATTCCACAACAGAAGCCCCCTCACGTTTTTTTTTTTGCTTCATTTTTGTTTCACTATATTGTAGTCTAATATACAAATAGAATCCGCCTGTTTACTTTCTACAAAAAGCAACAAAACAGCAAAACATTCACTTGAACATTCACTTGTTTTCCTAGTCACCGCACACTTGATGCATTCGTTTCGCGACTTTTAAAAAGCATCAAATTGGCTATGGTTGCTAAATAGCGCTGTTGTCAAATGTATTTCTTTCTCAAATCAGCAATTAGTAAATTGAGACAAGTTGATTGGAGATTCACGTTTGTGCAACGCAATGAACAATCAAATAAATCAGACATCAACTGATTGGCGATCAGGGACTGATTTGATTTGCGTTTCTGCAACCGGGCCTAAGTGTTGCAAGTTGCATTTGTGTCCATGTGAACTCTCTGCAACAAAATGGGTTTCTGTTTGCTTTAGTTTAGGATTTGTTTAGTCTAATGAGAAATTCTGTTTCATTGAAATTGTAATTATAAGTAATTACGCATTAAAGTTTTAATACATAATAATAATAATAATAATAATAATAATAATAATAATAATAATAATAATTATTATTATTTATTTATCTGGCAGAGCTAAGGCCAGTAGGCCTTCTCTTCCGCCCAGCCAGACTCTAATTTCTAATTGAATACAATTGCTTACATAGTTATTACATTAATATCTATACCATAAAACAACATGAAAGTAAATAATGAAAGTTGAATAAGTAATGTTAGTGTGACAATAATAAACATTGGTAAGAAATAATAATAATAATAATAATAATAATAATAATAATAATAATAATAATAATAATAATGCGAGTTAAAAAAATTCAACCCACTTCCGAACCAAATTCTGGCTGCGCCATTGTGTTATCCAGTAGTATTAATTGTACAATATGAAAATCTGGTCAATAGAAATAAAAGTGATAGTCTTCCAGGAGCAGAGCCTATGCCAAAAAATAGTAATGTATGATAAATCTATAGAACAAATACCTTGGCAATGTCAGCTACGATCAAGGCTGTAATGTCAACAAGAGGACTTACTGTATTAACTCCAGATGTTCTGCGGAACTACAAATAGAATTCTCAGAAATAAAACATTAAAAGAGGTGATGCACTCGTAGTTTTCTAAAGCAATTGCTATTTCTGCGCTGAAATGTTGAAACTAAGAAGAAAGAAAGCAAAATAGAGAGCTCACAAATCATAAATATGATTCCTTAAATGACTAAAGGGTACATAATGTTGCACCACCCATAAGATATCAGAATTTAAGAAATTAATTAAGCTTATGGAACGTAACATCTTTAAACAATGACGGATATACCGATACGTAGATACAATTCAGGAAAATGATTATCTATACCAATGGCCTCCAAACCTATTTTTTGTGACCTCTCCGAATATTAACAATCATTCACAGTTTTCTTCCCAAGGGCAGGTCTTTCACTGCAAATCCAGCATTCTCCAATCTTTACTATTTTATTCCTTCCTCTCAGTTTCTTCATACGAACCATATTATATCTATCATCTGATATCTTATTCTGCCCCGAACTCTTCTCCCGTTCACCATTCCTTCCAGTGCATCCTTCAGTAGGTAGTTTCTTCTTAGCCAGTGACCCAGCCAATTTCTTTTCCTCTTCTTGATCAGTTCCAGCATTATTCTTTATTCACCCACTCTTTCTAGCACAGCATCATTTCTTATTCTGTCTATCCATTTCACACGCTCCATTCTTCGCCATATCCACATCTCAATGATTCAGTCGTCTCTCTTCACTTCATAGTAATGTCCATGTAATGTATTTTTTTATTCATCCATGTTGAATTTTTCGTACACTACTTTTAACACTTGATATAAATAATTGATTAAATGGCGATCTTACTCGTGTTAATTATGTAAGCATGTGTGGCTTACAGCTGTTTCGGTGTTACTTGACACTATCCTCAGAGCCTACTAGATCTCGGCGCTATCTCAACTTCGCTGCCTCGATACAAAGAACACATTAAAGCAATAACCAGAGGACACAATACATCTACATATGCCGAACACATAATTAATGTTAACCACACATACTTACTTACTTACAAATGGCTTTTAAGGAACCCGAAGGTTCATTGCCGCCCTCACATAAGCCCGCCATCGGTCCCTATCCTGTGCAAGATTAATCCAGTCTCTATCATCACACCCCACCTCCCTCAAATCCATTTTAATATTATCCTCCCATCTACGTCTCGGCCTCCCTAAAGGTCTTTTTCCCTCCGGTCTCCCAACTAACACTCTATATGCATTTCTGGATTCGCCCATACGTGCTACATGCCCTGCCCATCTCAAACGTCTGGATTTTAAGTTCCTAATTATGTCAGGTGAAGAATACAATGCGTGTAGTTCTGTGTTGTGTAACTTTCTCCATTCTCCTGTAACTTCATCCCGCATAGCCCCAAATATTTTCCTAAGCACCTTATTCTCAAACACCCTTAACCTATGTTCCTCTCTCAGAGTGAGAGTCCAAGTTTCACAACCATACAGAAGAACCGGTAATATAACTGTTTTATAAATTCTAACTTTCAGATTTTTGGACAGCAGACTGGATGATAAGAGCTTCTCAACCGAATAATAACACGCATTTCCCATATTTATTCTGCGTTTAATTTCCTCCCGAGTGTCATTTATATTTGTTACTGTTGCTCCAATATATTTGAATTTTTCCACCTCTTCGAAGGATAAATCTCCAATTTTTATATTTCCATTTCGTACAATATTCTGGTCACGAGGCATAATCATATACTTTGTCTTTTCGGGATTTACTTCCAAACCGATCGCTTTACTTGCTTCAAGTAAAATTTCCGTGTTTTCCCTAATCGTTTGTGTATTTTCTCCTAACATATTCACGTCATCCGCATAGACAAGAAGCTGATGTAACCCGTTCAATTCCAAACCCTGCCTGTTATCCTGAACTTTCCTAATGGCATATTCTAGAGCGAAGTTACAAAGTATAGGTGATAGTGCATCTCCCTGCTTTAGCCCGCAGTGAATTGGAAAAGCATAAGATAGCAACTGATCTATACGGACTCTGCTGTATGTTTCACTGAGACACATTTTAATTAATCGAACTAGTTTCTTGGGAATACCAAATTCAATAAGAATATCATATAATACTTCCCTCTTAACCGAGTCATATGCCTTTTTGAAATCTATGAATAACTGATGTACTGTACCCTTATACTCCCATTTTTTTCTCCATTATCTGTCGAATACAAAAAATCTGATCAATAGTCGATCTATTACGCCGAAAACCGCACTGATGATCCCCAATAATTTCATCTACTTACGGAGTTAATCTTCTCAAAAGAATATTGGACAAAATTTTGTACGACGTCAACAAAAGTGATATTCCTCGAAAGTTACCACAGTTGGTTTTGTCCCCCTTTTAAAAATAGGTACAATTATGGACTCCTTCCATTGTTCTGGTACAATTTCCTTTTCCCAAATAGCAAGTACAAGTTTATAAATTTCGCTATATAATGCACTTCCACCCTCTTGTATTAATTCTGCTGGAATTTTATCGATATCTGGAGACTTGTACTTTTTCAGATTTTCTATTGCAATTTCGACTTCTGAAAGCGTGGGTTCGGGTATAAATGGCTCAGCAGTTTGTATTTCAATTTCGTCCCGACCATTTCTATTTGGCCTATGTACATTTAGTAGTTGCGCAAAATAATTTTTCCATCTGTTTAGGATTGATGGAGAGTCTGCAAGCAAGTCACCATTCTCATCCTTGATCACGTTTACCCTTGGCTGATATCCGTTCTTAAATTCCTTTATACCCTTATATAAATCTCGAATGTTTTTATTCTTACTATTTGTTTCTACCTCATTCAGTTTTTCCTTCAAGTAACCTCTCTTTTTACAATAACATAAATACAGACATGGAAATCCTACACATACAACCCAAAAACCAAAAACTCAACACACTAGAACAATATGAAATATACAGACACACTAAAACACACCCTAATCAAATTCTTATCACACAGATCAATTTCAGAACACACACACTATTTGACACAACTCTTCATCACACGAACGCACCCACACAACAGGCAGAGAAGTTGAGATGAGATAGCGCCGAGATCTAGTAGGCTCTGAGGATGGTGTCAAGTAACACCGAAACAGCTGTAAGCCACACATGCTTACATAATTAACACGATTAAGATCGCCATTTAATCAATTATTTATATTTTTTTACTTGGTTATTTAACGACGCTTTATCAACTGCGAGGTTATTTAGCGTCGATGGGATTGGTGATAGCGAGATGGTATTTGACGAGATGAGGCCGAGGATTCGCCATAGATTACCTGACATTCGCCTTACGGTTGGGAAAATCTCGGAGAAAACCCAACCAAGTAACCAGCCCAAGCGGGGATCGGACCAGCGACCAAGCGAAACTCCGGATCAGCAGGCAAGCGCCTTAGCCGACTGGGCCTCCATATAGTATTAACATAGGCCTAATCATCATAATAAAATTTATAATATTATTATTGTTTCAGTAGGCATAGCATGCATTAATAAATGAGCATTATGTATTTTTTAAGGATCCCTGGATATGAAAAAATGAAAGAAGTGTGCAGTGATAGGAACGTAGGCTCTAGACAAAGAATTTTAAATGGTAGATGCTGGAAGTGCGCCTTCAAGAATACCAGGAGGGCGACATTTCTCTTATTGTAAAGGTATATCTTGGTTTTAGCAATAGGTTTGCACGCTGATTCACTGGATTCGAACATTATCTATACTGTTTTCGCTGTAAAAAAACGTAAACACAAGCACGTGGCTATCATACCCGTGATTGGCTCCCAGTCGAAACACTCACATGACACTGGAGAATATAGTTCGTATTTGGAAACCATAATCTTATATTATTTGAAAATAAAAAATTGAATTCTAGTTGTTAAATACGATGAAACATATAACTTCACTCATATGTAAAACGCTATGTAAAAGAAAAGCTACTTTTATATTTTGTTATGTACTATGAAAGCGGATGAATACAAACAGTAATACCGAGGTAGTCTGTTCTCGTAACAAGCTGGCGTCACTTGAGCTCGTAGTTGAAGTATGGCTTCTGCATACTCGGTGTGTGTGGTTATTAATCATAAGAGTGGAAACCCTCTCGAAAACGGAGAAAAACAAATACTCTTAAATGTATATAATAAGTTAAGTGAGTTTTAATTACAATAATTATAAAGTAAATGTTTCCTGAGCAAACGGATGCACAATAGTGAGGTTAGGCCTACATGATGAGTAATGGGAAATGTTTAACATGAAAAAGAATGTACAACAGTAGGCGGGAACACGTACTGAGAATCTATGGCGCCAAACAGCGGCCAATGAAGCTTCACTTCAGTCACGTGCTATTGTTTACATTAGGATTTTTCTTACAGACAAAAGATTATACTGTCCGTCCGAGTGGTTATGTCGCAGGGTCGTCGAAACGGGGAAAATCACGTGACTGAAAGTTTACTATAGAAGTCATCGCCAAGGTGAAGATATCTGCGAAGGAAATAAAGTTTATAGTGTCTCGATTGGATTCACTTTTCTTTTTGGATGTACGGTAGCTATAAGCGATGAAATTTATATCTGAGAAACTGGATGGACTGCACTCGAATCGTTTGCTGTAGTGAAGAGGAATTAAGTGGCACAGAGTGCAAATGCTGACTTGTTTCTAACCGTGTCAGGCCAATGAACCGGTTGCGGTCTGCCGTTGTCAGCGATCGCGGAACAACGCTGCCCCACCCAAGTATTAAATTTTCTGTTAAATTAGCAACAACTCTGGCACCAAACACGGGTGCTAATGATTCAAAACACTCTTTAAAGATATTACTTATAGGCTTTTATATTGACTCTGGATTTACTAACTTTATTACAATATGCACTAAAATCCATCATCGTCCCGGTAATAATAATAATAATAATAATAATAATAATAATAATAATAATAATAATAATAATAATAATAATAATAATAATAATAATAATAATTTATTTATTTATTTACTAATAAGCCTATTTTATTGTGCTGTCCAACTGTCCAATAGCCAGAGTCCAATAACAGTTCAGCACAAAATGACATTATTACATTATGACAAAATTAAGAATGACAAAAATGACAATAAAAGTGCATAAAATAATTATTACAATTAAAGACAACTGCAATAAATGACAATAAATGACACTGAAAGGACGGAATAAAATGGACACTATAAAATACATAATCAAGACTAACTCAATAAAACAACAATAATATTAATAATAAATGATTATAATAAATGAATATTGAATAATTTAGTAAAAACAATTCTAAACAAAAGACAAAATTAGAAATATTACAAAATGACATATAACTCAATAAAGTAAATACTACACATTAAATGGACCCAAATTCAATCCATGCAAATTGGCATATTTTATACATCTGCAGATCGGAGAGAGAGATTTTGAGTTTATAGTGTAGAACATTTTTTGGAATCTTAAACCTTTGGTCGGAATACGAAGACTGATATTGATTAAGAAGGATTCACAATCAATATCATCCTTAATGACCTTACAAAAAATCAATAATCAAGAAAATAAATAATGAAGATCTTGACATCTAGCAAATAGACTACAACAATTAAAATAATAATATGTACTGTAATACGAACAACTCTGTCATATTCCCTTGTTCATATCTTTGAGTATAGTATTCATAATAATAATAATAATAATAATAATAATAATAATAATAATAATAATAATAACAATAATAATAATACTGTAATATGAACAACTCTGTCATAGTCCCTTGTTCGTATGTTTGAATATTAATTAATAATAATAATAATAATAATAATAATAATAATAATAATAATAATAATATTTACTTAGGCCTATTCATGGCTTTTAGAGAATCCGGGGGTTCAATGCCGCCCACACATAAGCCCGCCATCGGTCCCTATCCTGAGCAAGATTAATCCAGTCTCTACATCATATTCTAGACTTGAGTTGGACTCGAATTCGAACCTTCTGTGTAATAGACTAATGGTCTACTCTAAACCACTCAGCGATCAAAGAGTACAAGGACAGAACTTAATTTCCTTTTCCATCTATTAACCACACTGAAATGTAAGCATATATACACCGATACACTAAATTGCTAAATTCATCGTGCAACTCAGCGTCAAATATCCAGCAATATTAACTGAAGGTAGTTAGCAAACTGGGAAAGGAGATAGTTGCGGTATTAGCAGCAGAGTTCTGGTAATAAGGGCCGCTGACACGCAATAGTACGCACGTAAAATATTTTTGGATCATCTTATTTAGCAGGCCCGCAGAAATTCTAACAAGTTGGAAACTCGCCAATATCTGTCGTAATGGAAGCTTTTAAAGTCCTTGGCAGGAACTTATCAGGAACTTATAAGTAAAGAACATAAGTATTATGAATGGAAACCAGCAGAAGTAGATAAAGCAATGCATGGAAATATATACACTGCTATTTCCTTGGTGAATAATACGGGGTGTCTATAAAATAATCTTACAAAATGAAACTTTTTTTTTATGTTTAATATTGGTCGACCAGCAAACTTGCTATACAGACCACTGGTATGGAATATCACGTGCAGAATATCATGCTGAGGTTGGCTCTGAAGACTCCTCTAATTAATTTTGTGAATTATGTGAATAAAATATGATGATTTTCTGTGTTAAATTTATGAAGAGTCGTCAGTATCACTAAGAAGGATGTCTTGAGGGAGTTTCCTTTTGAGTCGAGATGGCTGACAAGATCTTGCTCCAATGTTATATGTCACAGCTCCAGGAACACCAGGAAGTTTGTTGAAGAAAGATTTTGACATTGAATGGATGTACTGTTCTAGTGGAAGAATTCCCAATTCTTGATGAAGTTGTTGATTTCTTACAAACCAGGGGGCATTTGTTGCAATACGCAGGAACTTGTTCTGGAGAACTTGTAGGCGATGCATGCGAGTCTTATTTGCATAAGTTAAAAGAGGTCGTACAAGCGAGGTGTAGAGTAGCATTGAACAGTCCAATCCAATTTGTGAACGTCTATTAACCAAAGGGTATAATTTTCGAATTCTAGAAGAGGTTAGTGTAACAATGCGAGTTATGTGGGCATTCCATGTAAGTTTCGTGTCTAATAATATTCCCAAATATTTGACAGCTTCTTGACTAGAGAGCCATGTAACTTATTCATTTAGAAGAGCCAAAGGAGGTGGATTATGAATAGGCCTTAAAGAGAAGATTTTAGCTTCTGTCTTGGTAATGTTGAGTAGTAATCTCCAGTCAGAGAACCATTTAGACAGCTCCTGTAAGGATGTCTGAAGAGTGCTGATTGCAGTATTTAGGTTACTATGAGAATAAAAGAGAACTGTATCATCAGCATACATAGCTATGTGTGACGGTTGTAAACATGGAATGTCATATGTGAAGATATTGAAGAGAAGTGGTGACAGTATAGATCCTTGTGGTACTCCGGCTAAAACTGGACGAAGCGTTGATTTAATGCCATCTATACGCATTGAGAACTGACGCTCAGATAAAAAACTTTTCACGATGCGTGTGAGATAGTCAGGAAAGCTAATTCTATATAATTTTAGCATTAAACCATCATGCCAGACAGTATCAAATGCTTGGGCAATATCCAGAAACACAGCGGCAGTTTACTGTTTGTCTTCAAAGCCTTTTATAATGGATTCAGTGATTCTTTGCAATTGGTGTGTTGTAGAATGTTTTGGACGAAAGCCAATCTGAAAATCTGGTATTATCTTGTTTTGGAACGTAAATTTACAAATGCGATGATGAATAATCTTTTCAAACAATTTCGATAGCGTGGGCAGTAAGCTAATAGGTCGAGTTATTTTTTTTAGGACGCTTTTTCAACATCTGGGTTATTTAGCGTCTGAATGAAATGAAGGTGATAATGCCGGTGAAATGAGTCCGGGGTCCAGCACCGAAAGTTACCCAGCATTTGCTCGTATTGGGTTGAGGGAAAACCCCGGAAAAAACCTCAACCAAGTAACTTGCCCCGACCGGGATTCGAACCCGGGCCACCTGGTTTCGCGGCCAGACGCGCTGACCGTTACTCCACTAATAGGTCGATAACTTGATGGCAAGTGCTTAGGTTTGTTAGGCTTATGAAAAACAATGATT
Source organism: Periplaneta americana (assembly GCF_040183065.1). Classification (NCBI taxonomy): domain Eukaryota; kingdom Metazoa; phylum Arthropoda; class Insecta; order Blattodea; family Blattidae; genus Periplaneta; species Periplaneta americana. Next base: position 135,625,137 of record NC_091128.1, read on the forward strand.
TCTGCAAGTTTCCAGGCTCGATGAAAGTACCCAATTAAAAGGGCAGCATTGAAAATCATCGTCAAGTAAGTAAGAGCTTTGTTGGTGAGCTTCTTTAGTACAATGTTGGGTATAAGATCAGGGCCTGGAGATTTTTTATTTGGAAGCCTTTGAATGAAGTGAGACAATTCTTGTGGAGTAGTATAGGAAATTTTCTCTGCCACAGTCGGTTTATTAATATTTTCTATAAGTTCTTTTTCTAATTCAGAGGTAGTCTGTTCATTTTTATTCTCGACAAAATGAAACTGAAATAGCTTTACAGCAATTAAACATTTAAAAAAATTCTGTTTGACGCATAATATTAACAAAAAATGGGAGTTTTGTTACGCAATTTTCGTATTGTACCATGTGTTGCTGGGAAAATGTACAATCGATAGATTACGTCCATGTGCACAATGACATTCAGAGATATCTGATCTACAATTGTATGATCGTGTAAGCGAACTTTCTAACCACGGGATAAGTCAGAACTAAACATGTAACAAATTGACAAATTTTGAAATATTTCGGCTAGCTCGCAGTAGGTGATCGTATTTTTGGGACATGTGTAAACGTATTTGGGAAAATGTTGATAATTAATAAATAAATTATTCTCATGATTAACAGTTTCGGCGGTTTCCCGCTAAATCTAGTGTTTTTCACAGTCATTAGAGGGAAATGAAATTTTGGATTTTATAATGCGGTAGCCTATATTTATGTACTATAACATGTCTGGTTATTTTCTTCGCCATCTATTAATAGAAGTAATAAGTAAAGAAACCACACTTACACGAACAAATTGTCGATCACTATCGACTAGTTCGGTCCATGTACAGTAGCGTGCAAATTAATCCGAACACGACATATTTTTACATTTTCTGTCATTGTTGGTCTCATAGCTGCTCATACAGCTTTAATTGACATCTATAGTACGTGTAATTCCATTGTTGAAGGTCTGTCATTATTTTTTTTATAATATGTGATATTTTGCCTGTCGTTTTATACTTATAAGCATTTCAGTTGTGTTGAAGACTTAATACTGCAATCCTGTGTACATTCTGTCGTCTTCACAAATGGATACAACTCCACGAAAACGGTCTAAAATTATAAAATTAGCAGAGCATTCTTCTATGACACAGAGGCAAATTGCTGCAGAATGTCACATCGGTTCGGCTACTGTTAATTCGATCATAAAACGATACAGGGAGACTGGATCCATCACACCCCAGAAAAAAGGAAACTGTGGCCGGAAAAGGAAGACTTCACCTGCAGATGATCGTTTAATTGTCAGAAAAAGTAAATTAAATTCTAGGCTAACTGTTGTCGACTTAACCCGCGAGTTAATGGCTACCACTGAGGCGAATATTCATGTCACAACAGTGCGGCGTAGGCTTTTGGAAGCTGGACGAAGGGCTCGTAAGCCTATTAAGAAGCAACTACTAACCCCTGTTATGTGGGCAAAATTACATCAACACTGGGCAGTGAATGACTGGAAGAATGTAGTACTTTTTTCCGACGAGTCTCATTTCGAGGTGCACGGCCACCGTGTTTCTTACGTACGGAAAGGATCCGAAAAAGTAACAGCAGCTCATCTCCAACAAGCACCCAAATACCCCCCTAAAGTAATGTTTTGAGGTTGTTTTACATATGAAGGGCCTGGAGCATTAATACCTATCAAGGGAATGATGAATTCTGACAAATATATTCACTTATTGGAAACCAGAATCGTACCCCAGCTGCAAAAATCATTTCCGGATGGCAGAGGTGTGTTCCAACAAGACCTGGCACCATGCCATACGTCTCAAAAAACTACATAATTCTTCAACAAGAAGAATATTCAGGTACTCCCCTGGCCAGGCAACTCACCCGACATCAACCCCATTGAGAACTTGTGGTCAATTGCAAAAGAAGAATGCAAAAAATGGATTGTTCTATAAAGGAGAAGATAATTTCTGCCCTCATTGGTGTATGGTTTCGCGATGAAGAAATGAAGAATATTTGTGGGAAATTAGTGGAATCCATGCCAAATCGTCTCAGAGCTGTTATTAGGAACAAGGGAGGCCACATAGATTACTGAGGTATGTCGTAGATCCTTTTCTTATCCAGCTTGAGTGTTTTTGCATAAGTAATTACGTTGTTCGGATTAATTTGCACGCTACTGTATCTTTGAACACTAGTGTATACTGACGTTCAAAGACATCTGATCCGACTAATCGATTGTGATCGATAATTTGGTGTATATGTGGATTCTTTAGTTATTGCTTCTATGAATAGATGGCGAAGATAATAGTCACTGTTGCCAATTGTAGATAAATATTTCCGCATTATGGAATTCAATTTTTCATCCCACTCAATTGATTGCAGAACAACACTGGGTTTAGCTAGAAACCGCTGATATTGTCAATTGTGATAATAATTAATGCTTAATCTACATTATATTTTCTCTGACACTTTTTTAACTATTTGAGATCTAAAGGAATACCAGATAATCTAATAAGGGTAATACAAGGCTTATATAGTAACACCAGGACGAATAGAAGAAATAGTGTACGCACTTCTATGCTTTCCCATTGTCGGTGGCGGACCTGACAAGTAGTGGCGCTTCGATCGCTACGATCCATCTGTTGTCTGAAGTCAGATACTTCGAAAATATATTTCTCGCGCGTTTAATGATGAACGTAGCTAGGGGTTGTTAATATACTTTGTTGTTGAGAGTTATGTAGATGTCTTCAATTTGTTGTACTTTGAATTAACCAGTGACAAAAGAATATTGTGTGGTGGTTTACAAAATAATTACAAAAATTCTGTACTGTTTTGTTCCGGGTTGTAGATCGGAATACAGTAGAAATAGTGTAACAAGACATTTCTTTTCATCTCCCAAAGAAAAAGATGAGTTTGGAAAGTGGGCCAGAGCGATTCCGAGGAAAGATAGGCAGCTTTCGGTAAATAACCGATCGGACTGTTTTAATATGAAAAGTCATAAGACAGCAATACCGCGAGTGCGTTGAAAATTACAACCAAGAGTTGTACCTCACGTTTTCCCTAATTTACCGAAATGATGAAGTATATGAAAATAAACGTTGCGGAGTGATAGTATTCGATGAGGTCAAATTCAGAGAAACAATTTTTAATCGAACCAATACACCTCTAAATACAATATTGTTTGCCGATGACCAGGCTACATTTACAACCACAGAAGATGACCTCCAACGAGCTTTGTTTAAACTGAAGAGCATCGCAAAAGAATATGATCTGCAAATATCTACCAAAAAGACTAAAATGATGGGTTTTGAGGGAACAACGCCATTAAGAACAAAAATATTATTAATAATGAAATCATAGAGCAAGTGAACTGTTTTAATTACCTAGGCTGCATGATATCATATGAACAAATTAACGATATAGATAGGAAGCTCTCTAAATTCCAGAAGTTAATTGGCACGATAAAAAGAACACTAAAGAAGAAAGTTAGGACCGACACAATTTTAAAATTTTACAAAACAATGGCAACTCCAACATTAACCTATGGATCGGAAACATGGTGCATGACAACTCAACAAATGAAGAGAGTAGAAGCAGCTGAAATGAGACTGCTAAGACCAATAGTAGTATATAGCTTATTGGACCACAAGCGAACTGAAGACATGACAGGAACTAAATATGCCAAATATTATAGAAACGATCACAGAATATAGGAATAAATGGCATGAACATATATCTAGGATGGAACCAACTAGTATTCCATACCGACTATACCATTATAAACCGCAAGGGAGAAGACGAATCGGACGCCCTAGGAAACGCTGGAAAGACCAATTTTAATACTGCTATGGAGACGAAACAGGCCACTGGGCCTAAATCGTATTGAATAATTTCAAGGAAAAATTGTTCCGGAGCCGGGTATCGATCCCTTAGCGCGCGAACGCTCTACCGACTGAGCTACTACAGGAACTATACACGACACCGTCACAATTTTTCCTTTTATATCCACACAACTCACATGAGCTGACAAGACGCCAGAACTCAACTATGAGTGCACACAATACTGTGTGACTTAAATTGTGGCTTTCTGTTAACGTACCTCCAGTAAAGAATGTATTATACAAAGTAGCTCCCTGTAAAGCAGGTTGAATAATTTCAAGGAAAAATTGTTCCGGAGCCGGGTATCGATCCGTTAGCGCGCGAACGCTCTACCGACTGAGCTACCCCAGGAACTATACACGACACCGTCACAATTTTTCCTTTTATATCCACACAACTCACATGAGCTGACAAGACGCCAGAACTCAACTATGAGTGCACACAATACTGTGTGATTTAATTTGTGGCTTTCTGTTAACGTACCTCCAGTAACGAATGTATTATACAAATCTGGCTTTCAGGTAGTAGCTCCCTGTAAAGCAGGTTTGGATAATTTCAAGGAAAAATTGTTCCGGAGCCGGGTATCGATCCCGGGACCCTTCGCTTAACGCGCGAACGCTCTACCGACTGAGCTACCCGTAAATCGTATTGTTAATGATGATGATGATGATGATGATGATGATGATGATGGGATGACTTTTTTAACTGTCCCAATAATGGTGCCACCTGTTGAGAATTAGGGGAACTGTTTCAAAATTTGTCAATTTTTTTATATCTTTGGTTCTGACTTATTCCGTGGTTGGAAAGTTCGCTTACACGATCATAAAATTTTAGGTCGGCTACCTTTGAATGTCAGTGTACCTACCTGGAAGGGAACAAAACATCGACTTCATGTCTGCAGAGTTACAAGTGACTCTCACATTGAGATCTGCAAAATTGTAAAACAAATATTGTTTTGTTCCATAATTTCGCAACTTATAATATTCGTATGAGAGTGAAATACCAGACATTTTAATCTATGTCCCTGTGTATCTAAAATGGAATTTATGATACAATAACTAAGAACACTGTATCGTAGTGAGATATGACAAATTTACCAAAGGTTAAAAAAATATCATATCGAGATTTATTTTTGAGACGAGGCACGGAAAATCCTGAAACTGTGATCTAATGATAGGCCTAATAGCGTGCGAGCCCTGGTGCACTGTTTACGTGCTTCTTAGAATCGTCACAAACCTTTGTCTATACTTCGGGAACAAATAAAATTGTACCTATTTATTGATAAAATCTAATATGGATTAATATGTATATTCTTCCATAGTGTGTTCACGTGATTGTGGAAAGTAATCTGCGTTAAGTAACTAATCAGAGTTTGATCTGTTTATCAGGACAACAGAGAGCTTGGGTTCAATATACGTACCCAGTATCACACATTAATTTATCAGAAACAGTTGTTGACTCGGTTATCTCCTTGTATCTGACATCAACAGTGCTTGAAGGATCACGAAGTTGTTTACAGCCTAAATCGTGATAGAGTGATTGACAGAATGGCCTTAAAACCACGTTTTATACCCAAGTTCATTGTTCCCCTTCCCCCAGCTTCTTAATATTCCATAGCAGTGCGAGATATAATATTTCTTTATTTCTATATTTTTCCGTAATAATAGCATTTAAAGCTGACAACTGCGTAGGAATTCTCTGTATTTTATATGAACGTTTGTTTGGATTTATACAGAGCGGAAGTGAAATAATTCTGCAGATTGAAAGGAACGATAAGGTACAATTAATTGAACAGAAAACCTATATTACGTTTTGTGATTAAATGCATTGTTAATTAGAAAATTAAGTTGCAAGTTTCAGCAGTCTGGCAACATCGCCGCTAACATACTCCTATTTCTTTAGTGGCTTGAAATTAGTGGTTTTTAAATTAAATTTACACGAAAGCTGTTTACACTATTGAAATGCGTCATAGGGATAAATTATTCTTTTTTAGATTTTCTATTGATATGGATAAAAAAAATCACGATTCTACTAGTTATAGTTTCCGAAAAAGATGTTAAACATTTGGGAAAAAAAAAAACATTTTTTTTTTGTCTATGAACTTTACACCAATTTGGTATTACACTTTTTTGTTACATACAACATGAGCTATTCGCTTTGGTAATCTACAGGGTTATTTCATTTCCACTCTGTATACCCCTGACTGAGTAGTTAACTGAGTAGAAACAGAAATAACCAGCACTGGGATTTGCTGATCGTGAGACAGATATATAATATTCATTCATTCATTCATTCATTCATTCATTCATTCATTCATTCATTCATTCATTCATTCATTCATTCATTCATTCATTCATTCATTCATTCATTCATTCATTCATTCATTTTATTCCATAGATCTTACATGAGAAATGAAGCTTTAAGACGTGGAACAAGTCAAAATTTTACAACATTACAATTACAATTTTTACAAATTTTTATAGTTTTACAATTCAGTAATTTTCTACAATTTTTACAATTTTGTGCAATTTTTTACAATATTTTGGCGAGATGTAGTGAGACAACCAAAACAAATTAAATATCTGGATATAATAATAATAATAATAATAATAATAATAATAATAATAATAATAATAATAATAATAGTGCGATGATTTTGTAGTTCACCTCCCATAGTGTCCTGAGAGCAACCTAAAGCGGTGGTAAAAATAACAACTAAATCTTCGGCACGTCACTCCTAAATGAGGACGACTGGTTAAACGACGCTGAGTTTAGTTTCCACCATTGGATAGAAAATATTATGGTAGTGTCTTTTTCTGTAGTTCGGTGAAAGTTTTGACTAAGGATGCATGTAAGAGGGATAAGATTATCAATATCGCCTCGGAAACTCAGTGCTAGAATGCGGGCTTACAGTTTTTCTAACTCGGGTTCTATCCCTGACTTAGACTAGAGTTATATTTGATATGTTTTTTAGTACGTTGTTTTACGACGCTTTATCAACATCTTAGGTTATTTTTAGCGTCTGAATGAGATGAAGGTGATAATGCCGGTGAAATGAATCCGGGGTCCAGCACCGAAAGTTACCCAGCATTTGCTCATATTGGGTTGAGGGAAAACCCCGGAAAAACCTCAACCATGTAACTTGCCCTGACCGGGAATCGAACCCGGGCCACCTGGTTTCACGGCCAGACACACTGATCGTTACTCCACAGATGTGGACTAGGCTATATTAATACGTATTTACGTATTCACCTTTCTGTCAATATTAAAATTTCATTGCATTAAAGCTCTTAACTTCATTACAAAACACAGCAAAAAAACTCTTCATTTAACAGATGACGTTTGTCTGAAGAAGCTACAAAAGTCCCAGGGGCACAGAGGAACTTTCGTGGTGCTGAATCTATAGATGATACGAAATAGTGAATCACGACACCTACAGAAACGCATTCTTCAGGTCAATGTAAGATGCAGCAGAATGCAGTATCGTGACTTGCATCGACTTGGGAAGGCTGCAGAACTCTAAGGGGGACGGGGGGGGGTTAAGGGCTTCGTCGCGGACTCCGTCAGATCCGGGTGTTGTCTAGCTGAATCGATAGATGGCACCAACCAGTCAATCACGATACTTACAGGGACTTAAAACAATCGTCGGTATGTAAAGGAGGTAAGCACTGGATTGCAACGCAAGCCTTCGGGCCCTCCACCGTAATAAAGAAATTGTAATATTAGCTATCTACGTCCGAACAAGTTCGAAAAAGGACGCACATCTAACCGTATCCTAAAATTTCATGAAATTGTTGCGTAAAAGAGAGATTATCTGTAGTAATGTCACGAGAGGTCTGAGATCAGCCGATCAGCGAAGCTCGTGTATTTATCTGGGAAATCTCAGACCTCGAGTGACATTTATTAGGATTATTTCGTGAATAAAATAAAAATGTAAATAATATATCCCTAAAATTCGATCATAAAATGTTAATAATTGTATATTAACGAATACTTAACCTATTCAGACATTGTGAAGTTGAAATACTCATAGATGAATATCGATTACTGCAATAAAGAAATTCGATGTTATTATTCAGTAATGCCAATTGCGAAAAGCGAAATACAGGTTTAACAATATTAATTACATGTACTGCACTTTTCTCTTATTATTATAGTAACATAAATACATTTTCATTATCTGCTGAAATCATAATGTAATTTAACAGTAACAGTGGGGACAGCTATATACCAATGCTTATGTATTCACAGCGAGACATGTTGCTGCACAGTGAAGCCATCCCTGTATAGATAGCCTAATTAAAACACGAATTTTATTACGCCGTACGGAAGGGAGTTTGATCAAAGACCTTATTATTACTACACAAGGTCTTTGGGTTTGATATGCGATGATGTTACATACATTTGAACACCTGATTTTCTATTAATTGTTTCATTTCAATCACAAAATACAAATTTTATAGGCTACAATATTATAGGTTAAGTTACCTGTGGAAGCAGGACCAATGTCACATATGCCTTATTTCGACCGTTACAATCAGTGCTACACGAAAGCATTTTTTATAGCTCGACAAACACATTCTCGCTGTAGTATGTAACGGAACTAAAGCTGCATCTACACAGTTCAATATTCCAATCGCGTATGCGTGCAATCTGGGAAGAATATTGAAAGAATCAAGTTTAAAAGGTACGTTCAATTAAGATGCATGAAGATTTTGTGCGCAGTTTTGAACGTCGACTGCACTGCGTAAATATATTAATTAATATTAAATATCAATCTTGCATTCAATACTTTAAAGTTGAAAGAAAAGTTTAACCGTGTAGTTGCATCTTAATGTATTCATGATCATCAATTTACGGGGAAACAGTTGGAAACAACGACTAAACAAAAGAACGACCATGCGATAAATTGATAGCGATAAATCTAGCTGCAAAAATTATCGCTGTGACTGTGATTGGTTGGAATTAAAAATTTCATTACACTTCATTGGTCGAAAATGGAATGAAGTTATATAAACGAAATAGTCGGAAAGAACTAATGTACTCTTACTACTTGTTATCCCTCCTGGGAGTTCTCACAATCAAAACAATTTATTATAAGGCTAAATAGTCTATATTTACGAGCAAAGATAGGTTATCTGTCGAGACTGCGAAAAAGGCCAAGTACAATGAAGCCCTTCTTTCAAACCATTTCAAATTATTTTACTTACGCTGCAGACGTACAATAACAAAGACGACATAACACAAAGACAACTGTGTTCTTTAACCGTCAGTTCTCAACTGTTGAAAAATCACCCACAGAGAAG